>NC_137770.1:82182293-82235759 GCF_963455305.1 Plecotus auritus | reverse complement strand
AGAAAAAGGAGGGGAAGGAAGAGGAGGGGGGAGGGAGGGAGAGGAGGAGAAGGGGAGAAGAGGAGGGAGGAGAAGAGGAGGAGGAGGGGAAAAGAGAAGAAAAGAGGCGGGTCCCCTTATTCAAAATAAGTTTCATGTCCTAACAGTGAAACGCAGTGAATGCTTTCTTATTAAGAAAAAGTCTTTGTAAATGTAATTGAATTAAGAACCTTGAGATGAGATCATCTGAATTAGCCTGGTGTGCCCCAAATGCAATAAGAGACAAAAGAGAAGCCGCAGTCACAGAGGAGAGGCCATGTGAAAGACAGAGACAGAATGGAATTGTGTTGCTACAAGCCAAGGAGCACCTGGAGCCATCAGAAGCTGGAAGAGGCAAGAGCATTCCTTCTCTCCTGGAGCCTTCAGAGGGAATATGGCCCCTAAAGACTCCTTGACTTTGGACCTGTTGCTTCCAGAAATAAATTTCTATGAAGAAATAAAATTTAAGCTACTACTACTAATAATAATTATAGAAAGAAGAAAAAAAGCCAGAACCCAACCCCCACAAATCTTACCTATATAAAAACAGAGGTACTCCTGATTGGTTAAAAGAGAGAATTCCAGATACTTGCTATTTACAAAAGCCATACCTGAAACGTTGAGTGTTGGTTTCCAAAATGACCTTAATGTGAAACAAGCTAACAGACACAAATGAAGGACACAAATTCCTTTCCCGTAACGCATAAAGGGTTAACAAACTAACTGAATAAAGGTAGTACCTGCTTAGAGAAGGACACTTTATCAATGAAACAATTCTCCCTGGCCTTCAGATCTCCACAGCGTCATTCAGGTTCCGATTATTCCATCTGACTGGGGTGAGGGCCCCATTCCTTCCTTTTCAGAGTTGCCACTCATGAGGCTTGTTTGATTCCTGCCTAGCCCATGCCAGCTGTTCTGATAAAGCCCCTGAATGCTTACTGTGTGACAAGTCACATCTGAAGTAAATATTCCAGGCATATCATTATCCTAAAGACCTAGGTTTCAGGTCTGCTTGGGGAAATTCTGCAAATATAATGACACAGAAAGGTTGAAAATAAAGGGTTAACAGTGAAGAGATGGAAAAGATATACCAGGCTAAAAGCAACAAACATAACGCTGTAGTGACAATATTAATATCAGGAAGTATGTTTCAGAACAAAAAATGTTAGCAGGCATAAAGAAGGTCATTTTATAATGATAAATGGGCAAATTTATCAATGAGGACTGACAAAACAAAAAAAGATTCTGAGGTGTCCTAACATAAGATTGCCGGGGTAGGAGGAAGAGACAGAACAATGAGCCTGTCAGTAGCTGTGGACCAGCTCTGACAAAAGACTGCTCATATCCCTGGTGTCTGCTGAATTTCCAGGTGGCTATTCCTGTGATTATCCAAGAGAGCACAGCCTGGCACTGTCGGACCCCTGCAGCCTCCGCTTCGTATTTGCACATGAGCTTTAGGGACTCCAGAACTAGCTCCTCTTCACCTTCTCCCATCGCCTTTGTCTATAGCTAATGTAAATTCTTTCAGAAGGACTTACATCACCTCCCCCCTCCGCCCGGCCCCCCCCCACACCTCCACACACACTTGATATATAAAAATGCTTGCAAAACTCCTGGGTGTTGAATATGTCTTTCCTATTTATCCACGTTGCGGGTTGTTTAGACTCCACGCCCCAAGACTGGCCTCCTTCTCCTTTTTTTGCCAGTGCTGCCAGTGGAAATTGTATTTTTTCCCCAGGGTTGCATGGGAAGCATTCTACAGACCCATGCCCGGGAGATGGCGACGTGGCAAGATTTATTCGGGTGGAAATGGATGGCTGCACCTGGGTTTCCAATGTCTTATCTCCATCTGTCCTGCCATGGAAAAATCCAGTTTTGTCTTCATCAAGGCCAAAGCAAAGGCCAGTCTCCAGAGTGTCTGTTTCATATTAAAGCTTAGTCCTTTGGAGTCTGCGTCGTCTGCTGCAGACTCGGTTGGCTGCGAAACCTGCTTGGTTGCACATGTTACTGGTTGAGAGAGAGAAGGGCTTTGTTTCCTGGGATGATATTATCTCACGCTTGGGAAGGACCAGAAGCTTTTTCAAAATAACCCATCAACTTCCCAAGCTTTCACAGGCTTGCACTAGGTCCCACCTAGGTCTTTTGGGGTTGTGTCTTTTACCCAATCCGATCCTTTCCCCAGGCTAGACTGACAGCCTCGATGGTCACCACCTTGGCTCCTATTGGCTCCCCGCAGTGATCTGTGGGGGAACGGACGGTGGTTCCCTGGGGAGTGTGTGAAACAAGCAGGCTTATGCTCCTCCGCTGATTTGCTTAATAATGTCTGATTCCCCTTGTTCTTTTCCTTTATTAATCTCTAACTACATATGCTAACATTAGGAATAATAGATCCTTTTTTTATTAAAGTCCTCACCCAAGGATATTTTTAGAGAGAGTGGAAGGGAGGGAGGAAGAGAAAGAGAGAGAGAAACATCGATGTGAGAGAGACACATTAATTGGGTGCCTCCTGCATGTGCCCCGACTGGGCCAGGGATGGAACCTGCAACCTAGGTATGTGTCTTTGACTGGGAATCGAACCCAAGACCCTTCAGTGCTCAGGCTGACGTTCTAACCACTGAGAAACACCAGCCAGAACATTGGCCCTTTTTAAAAAATATATTTTTATTGAGTTCAGAGAGGGAGAGGGATAGAGAGATAGAAACATCAACGATGAGAGAGAATCATTGATTGGCTGCCTCCTGCATGCCCCCCAATGGGGATCAAGCCTGCAACCCGGGCATGTGCCCTTGGTCAGAATTGAACTCGGGACCCTTCAGTCCATAGGCTGACACTCTATCCACTCAGCCTAATTAGCTAGGGCTGACCCTTTCTTTTTAAACGACTTCCAACCATGGAAGTTAACATTTTTTTTAAACAGGACATAACAGTGTTTAATGTTTATGTATCTAATAACAGAACTTCAAAATACATGAAGCAAAAACTGAAGAACTGCAAGGAGAAATAAATTTACAACTACAGTGAGAGATTTCAGTGTACTCCCCTTTCAATTCTTGATAGAACAATTAGGCAGAACATTGGAAAGGATATAGAAGACAGATATGAATAACACTATCAGCAACTTGACCTAATTGACAATTATTGACCACTGTAGAGGACAACAGCAGGTCATGCATTCTTTTCAAGTGGACATGGAACATTCACTAAGAGAGACAGTATTCTGGTCCATAAAACAAGTTTCAATAACTCTGAAAGCATTTCAATCATACAAAGTATGTTCTCTGACCACATGCTATTAAGTTAGAAATCAGTAACAATCTCTAGAAAATCCCCAAATATTTGGAAACAAAACAATATACTGCTACATTTTACTATGATCTTGATGAATGGGGAGGTCCTCAGCTATAATCTAGGTCACAGTCTAAATTGGGTAACTGGCACAGAAGAAAGAAAACCTGTAAAAACTTGGTTTTCTAGTGCAGAGGAAATATAGATAACAATGACCTAAGTGTTAAGTTTGGAGTTCAGGTAGAGCAGTCCTTTGGGGCTAATGATCAGCATTATTGGCAGGGATCTGGTGTGGATCCATTCCCTGCACTCCCAGTTTCCCAGTCACCTGATTCCCAGGAGTAGAGACTCTAGGAGATGCTAATAATTTTGTAAACACATTAATGGGTCTATATGGGGCCAATTATTTTGACTTCCTGGCCTGACTTCTAAACCCTCATCAATGAATATATATCATCCTCCCCAGGGGAAAAGGTGACTCTGGGATATCTCCTGCCAGTATGGGAGCAGTTGTGAGGACCTTGCTGGGAGTGGGGCTGCCTCACTCCCCTCACCACGTGAGGGGTTAAAGTCAGTAGAAGACTCTGATTCCCAGACTCAGTCTATAAACCCAATGTGTCTGGCTTTATCTTTACTGTTTTTCTACTGAAGGCTTGTGTTCTGACCCCCAGAGCAATAGCTCTGCCATGTGCTGTGCTGGAATTAAACGGTTTGCTAAAGAACATCTCAAGCAACTTTGAAGGAGGATGTTCTCTGGTGTTTGATTATCATCAGGTAATACTCAGATTTCTGGAAATTGTTAACTACTAATACGTATTCTGTGAGCAAGAGAATGTCCAGGACAGCCATGCTACCTACAGGCTTTTCCCCAGGACACGGAGAATCTTAGCAAGTTCAAACAGGACATCTCCATGTGGCTCAGGAAGGTATGTGCACTTCTGCAGGTGCCTCAGGTTTAGTGTTTCTCAAACTGTGGTTCAGATAAAACCTGTTTCAGAGTCACCTGATTTGGGGGCCCAGCTATGGACCTATTGGAATAAATAGGTCTAGTTTCTGAAGTTGAGACCTAGAATTTGCAGCTTCTCCAGTGGCCCTTGGGCAAGGCACTTTAATGTTTAAGAACTATTGTTTGGGCCCTAACAGGTTTGGCTCAGTGGATAGAGCATCGGCCTGCAGACTGAAGGTTCCCAGGCTCGATTCCGGTCAAGGGCATGTACCTTGGTTGGGGGCACATCCCCAGTAGGGGGTGTGAAGGAGGTAGCTGATCCATGATTCTCTCTTATTGATGTTTCTAACTCTCTATCCCTCTCCCTTCCTCTCTGTAAAAAAAAAAAAATCAATAAAATATATATATTTCAAAAAGAACTATTGTTTGGGACCACTGTTGCTCAGAGTCACTGGCTGCTTCCTCTGGCTCCCTGCTCTCTGTATCCCCATTCTGCTATTCCAGGGAGAAGGCCATGAAGCATGTGTAAATAAAGCCCCTTGCCTACTCCTCCCTCAACTTCAGGCCAGGCATCTGCTCTCACTCCTACATTCTTCACTCCCCAATTCATTTCCCTATAAGGCCTCCCTTATGTTTTCTTCCTAGTTTTCATTCACAGGTACAAACTGCAGTCACAAGAAATAACAGTTATTCTAGAAACCTTTGAAAAACTGTCAGAGATGTCAATTTCTCCAGTTTCTTAATTGACTAACTATATTCTGAATAATTTTGAATTTAGTGCAGATTGGAGAAAAGAGATGAGAGAAGAAAGGGTAGGGAAAGAAAGAGATTGGATTTAAAGCAAGTCATAAATCTGGGGGATCTGATCAGCCACCACCCTACTCTATCCCATCTCACCTCCCCACCTCATCTACCCTACCTTGAGTAATGGCCACATTCCTTGTTTTGTCCATTCTTTTAATCAGAGAGATACTTGCAGACCTACTACCCACACCAAAACAGTCTACTGAGGAGAGAAGATGTGAAACTGGGTCTCAAGAAGTATTACTCCACTCTTCACTGGGGTTTTTGCAGTCATTTCTCTGAAGTCCTTCCTTGTTATTTGCCTTGAAGCTGAGTTTGTTTTTGACACCAATAGGGCTGATGACATTTGCAACCCAAATCTAGTGCTGCCACATCACTGCAATAATGGGGTTCATTATAAGTTAGAATCTGTTGGGTTAAGAATGTCTGAATGTTACATTTCAGAGACATCAACTAAATCTGAGATATGCTCCGGATGCTCTAAAAGAACTTACTGATGCCCTGTGTTCAGATTTGCACTCATGTTTTTTGTTTGTTTTTATCCTCACCGGAGAGGATATGTTTTTATTGATTCTAAAGAAAGAGGAAGGGAAAGAGAAAGGGAGAGAAACATTGATCAGTTGCCCTCCATGTGCGCCCCAACTGGGGACTGAACCTGCAGTCTGGGCATGTGCCGACAGGGAATGAAACCCATGACCTTTTGGTGCATGGCATGCTACTCAGCCAACTGAGCTGCACTGGCCAGGGTGGTGTTGTTTCATTTTATTGATCATGTGTTAGGTCTATCTCCCCAACGAGAACAATCAAAGCTAACATTCCTTATTATTTTCATGTTCCAGGCTTTATTCAAGTGCTTTACATGGATTAACTCACTGAATTTTTACAACAGTCTCTTGAGATTAATGCCATTATCCCTATTTTACAGATGAGAAAGTTGAAACACAGAATGGTCAAATAATGTTTCCACAGTAAAACAAATAGAAGGTTTCGGCTTGGAACGTGGGCTGTCTGACACCAGAGCCTGTGTGTTTAAACACGAAACATACTGTCTCTAAGAAGGTCAGACACTCTTTTTAAAAAATATTTTTTTTTATTGATTCCAGAGAGGAAGGGAGAGGGAGAGAGAGATAGAAACATCAATGATGAGAGAGAATCATTGATCAGCTGCCTCCTGCATGCCCCCCACTGGGGATCGAGCCTGCAACCCGGGCATGTGCCCTTGACCGGAATCGAACCCGGGACCCTTCAGTCCACAGGCATCTGATGCTCTATCCACTGAGCCAAATCAGCCAGGGCGAGGTCAGACACTCTTAAATTTCTGACGGGGGAACACAGAGCTAAGCATATGGAAGGCTGTCAATATATACTGAGTGGCCAGATTATTATGATCTCTGAACACATAATAATCTGGCCACTCAGGTATATCCTATATAATAAAAGGCTAATATGCAAATTGTCCCCTCCACCAGGAGTTCAACCAGCAGGCAGGCCGGCCAACCGCCCATGTCCCCTCCCTCTGGCCAGGCTGGCCGGACCCCACCCATGCATGAATTCATGCACCAGGCCTCTAATATATATATATATATATATATATATATATATATATATATATATATATACCCCCACACACACACACACTGAGTGGCCAGATTATTATGTGTTCAGAGATCATAATAATCTGGCCACTCAGTGTATATTTGATAAGTAACTGATTACTTAGAATTTTTTAAGATTCCCCAGAGACAAAATTGTGTATATATTTTTAATATTTTCCATTGGTGCTCAAGTAATGCTTCCTAACTAACCAATAAGTAGAGGAGACTTTCTTTTAAAAATTTTTTTAAAAATATATTTTTATTGATTTCAGAGAGGGAGAGGGAGAGAGAAAGATCAATGATGAGAGAGAATCATGGATCAGCTGCCTCCTGCACGCCCCACACTGGGGATAGAACCCGCAACCCAGGCATGTGCCCTGGCCGGGAATTGAACCGTGACCTCCTGGTTCACAGGTGGATGCTCAACCATGGAGCCACACCAGCCAGGCTCTTTTTTAAATTTTTATTTTATTTCTTTTTGTTGTTAATCCTCACCCGAGGATATTTTTTCCATTGATTTTAAAGAGAGTGGAAGTGAAGGAAGGAGGGAGAGAGAGAGAAAGAGAGACATATTGATTGGTCGCCTCCTGCATGCTCTGGGGATGGAACCTGCAACCCAGGTATGTGCACTTGACCAGGAATCAAACCTATGACCCTTCAATGTGCAGGCCAATGCTGTAACCACTGAGAAACACCAGCCTGGGTGAGGAGACATTCTTTATGACTGAGTTCCATCTACAAAACCAGACTTCCTCAGTAAGACCAATCTTCGGAAGGACAGCCTCGGGGCAGAACTAAACCTAGTGAGACCCCTTGGGTGTTCTGCCTCATTTCTGGTGCTCTCCACTCTCCACACCCAGAGCACCTACGAAATATGGAAGGAGCAAACCTGAGCCAAGAGATGGAATTTGAGCTCTTGGGTCTCACCAGTGACCCCCAGCTTCAGACCCTGCTCTTCGTGGTGTTCCTGGGCATGTACATCATCACTCTGCTGGGGAATCTGATCATGTTCCTTCTGATCCATGTGAGTGCCACCCTGAACACACCCATGTACTCTCTCCTGAAAAGTCTGTCCTTCTTGGATATCTGGTATTCCTCCACGGTTGTCCCACAGACGCTGGTGAACTTCTTGGCCAAAAGGAAGGTGATCTCCTATCTTGGCTGCATGGCTCAGCTGTTCTTCTACGTGGGTTTTGCCACCAGTGAGTGCTATCTCATTGCTGCCATGGCCTACGACCGCTACGCTGCTATTTGCAACCCCCTGCTCTACCCTGTCACCATGTCTCCTGGGGTCTGTGTCTCTCTGATTGTGGGCTCCTATGGTGCAGGATTCATCAATTCTCTTATCCACACAAGCTGTATCTTCAGTTTGAAATTCTGTGGTGCTCACGTGGTCACACATTTCTTCTGTGATGGACCGCCCATCCTGTCTCTATCTTGTGTGAGCACCTCACTGTGTGAGATCCTGATCTTTATTTTTGCTGGTTTCAACCTTTTGAGCTGCACCCTTACCATTTTGGTTTCCTACCTTTTAATTCTCTTCACCATCCTAAGAATGAATTCAGCCCAGGGCAGGTTCAAGGCCTTTTCCACCTGTGCTTCTCACCTCACCGCTGTGTGTCTCTTCTATGGCACAACACTTTTTATGTACCTGCGCCCCAGGTCCAGCTACTCCCTGGCCCAAGACCGCAGAGTTGCAGTGATCTACACGGTGGTGATCCCAATGCTGAACCCCCTTATTTACTCTTTGAGAAACAAAGATGTGAAGGAAGCTTTAAGAAAGGTTTGGAGCAGGAAAATAATGGAATGATCTCAACTCGTTAACACATATCTTTAGGAAGCTGAGGAAACGTTATCTTATGTGGTGCTAATGTGAGCACATTCCCATGCTTGCCCAGGGAGCAGTGGGCATGCTCTCTGGTCTAGATGCAGGTGTTCCTGCATCAGCCTGCCAGCCTGCTGTAGAAAGAGTTGATGGTGTCATAGAGACTAGAAAGAAGTGACTTTTTTCAGATGATTCATTCATATATCCATGTTTATGAACATTTCACTCTATTGTTAGAAACTGACATTTCTGTTCTTCGTGGTAAATTTCCCCCTTAATTAATTCGAAGACCTTGGCTGATTCTTTAGAATCTCCTCTTTGTAAAATACGACTCCTTGGATTAAACATTTTTTGGATTGTCTAATTATTTGAATCATACTGTAACAACAACTTCAAAAGTTCACATGATGTTTCATTGTCTTGTTGAGTTTTCCCCTAGCCAAATAGCTACTTGGTCACTTTCAAACTGAATAAGCTTGGGCAAATTAAGAACCACAGATGTCTCATCTTTTGTTTTCAATTAAGTTTTTGTTGTTGTTTACTTTTTAAAAAATATATATGTTTATTGATTTCAGAGAGGAAGGAAGAGGGAGAGAGAGGTAGAAACATCAATGATGAGAGAGAATCATTGATTGGCTGCCTCCTACATGCCCCACACCAGAGATCGAGCCCCCAACCTGGGCATGTGCCCTGACCAGAATCGAACTGTGAACTCCTGGTTCATAGGTCAATGCTCAATCACTGAGCCATGCCAGTCAGGCTCATCTTTTTTTTTTTTTTAATGGACACAACTTTTATTTATTTTTTTAAATTATATTTTATTGATCTTTACAGAGAGGAAGGGAGAGTGAGAGAGAGTTAGAAACATCGATCAGCGGCCTCCTGCACACCCCCTACTGGGGATATGCCTGCAAGCAAGGTACATGCCCTTGACCGGAATCGAACCTGGGACCCTTGAGTCCGCAGGCCGATGCTCTATCCACTGAGCCAAACCAGTTGGGGCTGGACACAACTTTTGGAACTCTATCTTCTGTCAACCTTATTTCTATTCTGTTTAAGAGTTTATGGAAGAACAGCTTAAGACCACTCAGTGGTTGTTCCTACCCATTCAGTGGGCTGAGCAGTGGGGGCTGCAGACCAGCCTTCAGTGGCAGCTGAGCGCTGCAGGTTTCAATAGGAAACGGCTGAATAGGCACAGAGGGCACCTGTGCCTTCAGACCATTCTGTGACCTCAGGTTACACAGCAGTGAACTTGGGTACCGAAGTTCATTCACCCTAAAATTCCTCCTTGGTCACAGCATTTCCAGCAGTGGCCTGCTCTTCATTTTCTATCTCTGTAGAAGTAGAGATCAGGCATGACCTCCCTGTGGGTGGTCAGGGGAGACAGTGCTGCTCATGCACAGAACTTCCCAGGCCAGGATCCACCACAGCAGACCCACTGAGTGAGCCCCCTGTTGTTGCAAGGGATAGCAGTGCCCACATAGCTCAGAGAAGAGTCTGTGATACACAGAGCAGGGGGAGGCAGGTTAACATAAGATGCCTCTGTGAGATCTGGTGGTCAGCCCTGGGATCAGTAACCACCAGAAGTCCCAGCTCCTGGAAGGCTGCCTGGATCTGGGTGGTGGAGGTTCCAGGAGTGAAGCGGCTATAGCAGTGGCTCCAATGGCAGCAGTAAACTTCAGTGCAGCTCACTGGTCGGTGTTCCTGGACAATGACACTGACCTCAGCAGGGTTTTCAATGACAACAATGACACAAGCTGCCAGCAGAAGCTCTCCCAGGTTCTCTTCGGATTGATGATGTAGACTCCATCACTCTTCCTTTTGCAGATGTTCTGTCCCATTTGAAATCAAAGTTAGTGCCACCTAAGTGGGTTCCTGCTTGCAAGGAATTGTAAGGACATCCTCCTCCTTCATTTATAGGACATCAAGGGCTTCGGACATTGTGAAAGTTTCCCTTTATGTGGAAACCGAGAACAACACTGTGTGGGCACCTCTCTGGGTAGCACGGAAAAGATGATGTCTCGTATTTTAATTGGTGTGGTTTAAAAAAAATTGTTTAAATATGGGGGCAGGCTAGAAGGGTCAATGTGGGAAAAAAGAGAATCTGTGTAATACTTTCAACAATAAAGATTTAAAAAAATTTAAATAGACTTTTAGAGAGAGAGAGAGAGAAACATCAATTTGTTGTTTCACGTATTTGTGCATTCATTGGTTGATTCTTGTATGTGCCCTGACTGGGGATCAAACCCACAATCTTGGCATATCGGGACAACGCTTTAACCAACTGAGCTACCCTGCCAGGGTTAATAGGTGTGAGTTTTAAATTAAGTACTCAGATATTGCAGGTAAATAATTCAGCATATAATAGTCATTGATATGTTCCCTCACCTTTTCTTTTATAGCAGCACCCCTAAGCTTTCACAGAGTGAGAATGAGGAGAACATATTTTGCCTTTCTCAAAGGCTGTTGTCCCTGCTAGTATTCTGTTCCTGGTAATTTGTAAGTTGTGATTGAATTAAACTAAACATTTTTAAATCAGGTAGATGGAACTCAATCAAGCATGATATTCCTGGGCTCTTTGTCCTCCTTGATAAACTTTTTTTTTTACAGAGAGGAAGGGAGAGGGATAGAGAGTTAGAAACATTGATGAGAGAGAAACATTGATCAGCTGCCTCCTGCACACTCCCCACTGGGGATGCCCTTGACTGGAATCGAACCTGGGACCCTTCAGTCCAAAGGCCGACGCTCTATCCACTGAGCCAAACCAGTTAGGGCATAAACTTTTTAAAAAAATTTCTTTATTGATTAAGGTATTACATATGTGTCCTTATTCCCCCCATTACCCCCCACCTCCCATTCATGCCCCCACCCCCCTGTGTCCATTGATTAGGCTTACATGCATGCATATAAGTCCTTTGGTTGATCTCTCCCCCTTACCCCCACCCTCACCTACCTTCCCTGAAGTTTGACGTTCTGATTGATGTTTCTCTGTCTCTGGATCTGTTTTTGTTCATCAGTTTATGTTGTTCATTATATTCCACAAATAAGTGAGATCATGTGATATTTATCTTTCTCTGCCTGGCTTATTTCACTTAACATAATGCTCTCCAGGTCCATCCATGCTGTTGCAAATGGTAGGAATTCCATAGTATTCCATTGTGTAGATGTACCACAGTTTTTTAATCCAATCATCTGCTGATGGGCACTTAGGCTGTTCCCAAATCTTAGCTATGGTAAGTTGTGCTGCTATGAACATAGGGGTGCATATATCCTTTCTGATTCGTGTTTCTAGTTTCTTGGGATATATTCCTGGAAGTGGGATCACTGGGTCAAATTGGAGTTCCATTTTTAGTTTTTGAGGAAACTCCATACTGTTCTCCACAGTGGCTGCACCAGTCTGCATTCCCACCAGCAGTGCATGAGGGTTCCTTTTTCTCCGCATCCTCACCAGCACTTGTCATTTGTTGATTTGTTGATAATAGCCATTCTGACAGGTGTGAGATGGTACCGCATTGTTGTTTTGATTTGCATCTCTCTGATGATTAGTGACTTTGATCAGGTTTTCATATGTCTCTTGGCCTTCCTTATGTCTTCTTTAAAAAAGTGTCTATTTAGATCAGTTGCCCATTTTTTTGATTGGGTTGTTTATCTTCTTTTTGTTAAGCTGCATGAGTTCCCTGTAAATGTTGGAGATTAAACCCTTATCATTGATATCATTGGCAAATATGTTCTGCCATGCAGTGGGCTTTCTTGTTGTTTTATTGATGGTCTCATTTGCTGTGCAAAAGCTTTTTATTTTGATGTAGTCCCATTTGTTTATTTTCTCTTTAGTTTCCCTTGCCCTAGGAGCAGTATCAGTGAAGAAATTGCTTTGGCATATGTCAGAGATTTTTCTGCTTGTGGATTCCTCTAGTATTTTTATGGTTTCTCGTCGTATGTTTAAGTCCTTGATCCATTTTGAGTTTATTTTTGTGTATGGTGTAAGTTGGTGGTCTAGTTTCTTTTTTTTGCATGTACCTGTCCAATTTTCCCAACACCATTTATTGAAGAGACTGTCTTGACTCCATTGTATGTTCATGCCTCCTTTGTCAAATATTAATTGAGCGTAGTGATTTGGGTCGATTTCTGGGTTCTCCATTCTATTCCATTGGTCTATATGTCTGTTCTTGTGCCAGTACCAGGCAGTTTTGAGAACAGTGGCTTTCTAATACAGCTTGAGATCTGGTATTGAGATCCCACCTACTTTGTTCTTCTTTCTCAGGATTGCTGTGGCTATTCGGGGTCTTTTTTTTTATTTTATTCCAGATGAATTTTTTGGAGAGTTCTTTCTAGGTCTGTGAAATATGCCGTTGGTATTTTAATGGGGAGTGCATTGAATCTATAGATTGCTTTGGGTAGTATGGACATTTTAATGATGTTGATTCTCCCAATCCATGAACATGATATGTTCTTCCATCTGTTTACGTCTTCCTCTATCTTTTTTTTCAGTGTCCTGTAGTTTTCCGCGTATAGGTCTTTTACCTCCTTGGTTAAGTTCATCCCTAGGTATCTTAATTTTTTTGGTGTGATGGTAAATGGGATCGCTTTTTTAGTCTCTCTTTCTGTAAGTTCACTATTGGTGTATAGAAATGCCATAGATTTCTTGGCATTAATTTTGTATCCTGCTACATTGCCGAATTCATTTATTAAGTCTATTAGTGTTTTGATGGTGTCTTTCGGGTTTTTTATGTACAATATCATGTCATCTGCAAATAAGGACAGCTTTACTTCTTCTTTTCCAATTTGGATGCCTTTTATTTCTTCTTCTTGTCTAATTGCAATGGCTAATACTTCCAGTACTATGTCGAACAGGAGTGGTGAGAGTGGGCATCCCTATCTTGTTCCTGTTCTTAGGGGAAATGGTTTTAGTTTTTGCCCATTGAGTATGATGTTGGTTGTGGGTATATCATATGTAGCTTTTATTATATTGAGGTATGAGCCTTCTATTCCCACCTTGTTGAGAGTTTTTATCAAGAAAGGGTGTTGGATTTTGTCAAATGCTTTTTCTGCATCAATTGATATGACTATGTGATTTTTATCTCTCAATTTGTTTATGTGATGTATCACGTTTATTGATTTGCGGATATCGTACCATCCTTGCATTCCTGGGATAAATCCTACTTGGTCATGGTGTATGATCTTTCTGATGTACT
Source organism: Plecotus auritus (assembly GCF_963455305.1). NCBI lineage: Eukaryota > Metazoa > Chordata > Mammalia > Chiroptera > Vespertilionidae > Plecotus > Plecotus auritus. Next base: position 82,222,094 of record NC_137770.1, on the reverse strand, counting down.
GCTGGATCTTATTTGCTAGAATTTTGTTGAGGATTTTGGCATCTATGTTCATGAGGAATACTGGCCTGTAATTCTCTTTCATTGTGTTGTCTTTATCTGGTTTTGGTATTAGGGTGATGCTGGCTTCATAGAATGAGCTTGGAAGTGTTCCTTCCTCTTGAATTTTCTGGAATAGTCTGAGGAGGATAGGTTTTAGTTCTTCCTTGAATGTTTGATAAAACTCCCCTGTGAAGCCATCTGGCCCCGGGCTTTTGTTTGCTGGAAGCTTTTTGATGACTGCTTCAATTTCTTCCATAGTTATTGGCCTACTGAGATGTTTAAATTCTTCCTGATTGAGTTTTGGAAGGTTATATTTTTCTAGGAATATGTCCATTTCCTCCAGGTTGTCCAGTTTGTTGGAATAGAGTTGTTCATAGTATTTTTTTAACAATCCTATGTATTTCGGTGGGGTCTGTTGTTATTTCACCTCTTTCATTTCTGATTTTGTTTATTTGGGTCCTCTCTCTTTGCTTCTTGGTGAGCCTGGCTAGAGGTTCATCAATCTTGTTTATTTTTTCAAAGAACCAGCTCTTGGTTTTGTTGATCTTTTGTATTGTTTTTTTGGTTTATCTCCGCTCTGATCTTTATTATTTCCTTCCTTCTGCTTACACTGGGCTTTTCTTGTTGCTCTCTTTCTAACTTTTTGAGTTGTAGGGTTAGGTAATTTATTACCATTGTTTCTTGTTTTTTGTAGTAGACTTGTAGAGCTATTAACTTCCCTGTCAAGACTGCTTTCACTGTGTCCCATAGATTTTGGATTGTTGTGTTTTCATTGTCGTTTGTTGCCATGATGTTTTTTATTTCTTCCTTGATCTCTCTGGTAACCCAGTCATTGTTTAATAGCATGCTGTTTAGTCTTCATCTGTTTGATTTTTTTTGGATTGTTTTTATTGTAGTTGATTTCCAGTTTTATGCCACTGTGATCTGAGAAGATGCTTGATATGATTTCTATCTTCTTGAATTTGAAGAGACCTTGCCTATGACCCAACATATGGTCTATCTTTGAAAATGACCCATGTGCACTTGAGAAGAATGTATATTCTGTGGCTTTGGGGTGAAATGTTCTGAAGATGTCAATTAATTCCATCTGGTCTAGTGAGTCATTTAGGATTGATGTTTCTTTGCTGATTTTTTTGTTTAGAGGATTTGTCCAATGGTGATAGTGGGGTATTAAAGTCTCCTACTATGATTGCTGCAATATGAGTAAGAACCAAGAGGAAATGAAGAAGAACCAAGAAGAAATGATATTAATGATATAATGCATTCACGATATTAATATTGCTGTCTATCGCTCCTTTGATATCCTCTAGGAGTTTTTTTTATGTATTTGGGTGTTCCTGTATTGGGTGCGTATATGTTTACCAGAGTTATTTCTTCTTGTTGAATTGCTCTCTTTAGTATTATGAAGTGGCCTTCCTTATCTCTTGTTATGTCCTTCACTTTGAGATCTAATTTGTCAGCTATAAGTATTGCTACCCAAGTTTTTTTTTTTCATTTCCATTCGCCTGAAAAACCTTTTTCCATCCCTTCACCGTCAGTCTGTGTGCGTCTGTTTTTCTGAGGTGGGTTTCTTGTAGACAGCAGATATATGGGTAGTGTTTTCTTTTTTTTTTTTTAAATATATTTTATTGATTTTTTACAGAGCGGAAGGGAGAGGAGGGATAGAGTTAGAAACATCGATGAGAGAGAAACATCGATCAGCTGCCTCTTGCACGCCCCCTACTGGGGATGTGCCCGCAACTAAGGTACATGCCCTTGACCGGAATCGAACCTGGGACCCTTGAGTCCGCAGGCCGACGCTCTATCCACTGAGCCAAACTGGTTTTGGCTGGGTAGTGTTTTCTTATCCAATCTGTTAACCTATGTCTTTTGATTGGGGCATTTAATCCATTTACATTTAAAGTTATTATAGATAGGTACTTATTTGTTGCCATTTTTATTTTTTACCCCTGTGTTCCTTCTTTGCTTCCTATTTCTTTCTTTTTCTTTTCTTTTTTTTTTTTTTCTTTTTTTTTTTTTTTTACAGCAGACCCTTTAGCATTTCTTGCATTGCTCGTTTGGTGGTAATAAATTCCCTTAGTCCTTTTTTGTCTGTGAAGCTCCTGATTTCACCTTCAACTTTGATTGATAGCCTTGCTGGGTACAGTATTCTTGGATTCAGACCCTTCCTCTGCATGACTTTGTATATTTCATTCCATTCCCTTCTGGCCTGATGAGTTTCTGTTGAGAAATCAGTTGCTAGTCTGATGGGGGTTCCTTTGTAGGTAACTTTCTGTCTCTCTCTGGCCGCTTTTAAGATTCTTACTTTGTCGTTGGTGTTTGCCAATTTAATTATAATGTGCCTTGGCGTCGGTCTTTTGGGGTTCATTTTGCTTGTGACTCTGTGAGCTTCTTGGATTTGTGTGGTTTTTTCCTTCCCTATATCAGGGAAATTTTCTGTCATTATTTCTTCAAACAGGTTTTCTATTCCTTGCTCACTTTCCTCTCCTTCTGGAACCCCCATTATGTGGATGTTGTTTTGTTTCATGTTGTTCCAAAGTTCCCTTAGGCTCTCCTCCTACTTTTTAATTTTTTTTTCTAGAAGCTGCTCTACTTGGGTATTTTTTCCTACCTTGTCTTCTAGCTCACTGATGTGGTCCTCTGCTTCTTCTAGTCTACTCTTGATGCTTTCTATTGAGTTCTTTACAGCAGCGATGTCATTTTTCATTTCTTCTTGGTTCTTCTTCATTTCCTCTTGGTTCTTACTCATATTGTCGAATTTGTCTTCCATTCTTTTCAGCCACCTTATGACCATTTCTCTGAATTCTTTCTCTGACAGGTTGCTTGCCTCCATTTCGTTTACTTCCTTTTCTGGTGATGCCTGCTTTTCTTTCATATGCGGGCTGTGTCTTTGTCTCCCCATGGTCTCTCTTCTCCAGGTGTCTGGTTATGTAGTTCTCTCTCTCCTGTGTTGATTTAAAGGCACAAAATACAACACAACCAGGTACAACGCACAAGGCACTGAACAGAAATGCATTCACAATATTAATAACCCCAAATAAAGGTGACCACCAGAGAAAGGCAAATTAGGGGATAGGAGAGAAAGAAGAAGAGAAAAAAAGAAAGGAGTGCCAAAATGAAATTGGGAAAAGGAAAAAAAAAAGTAAGAGAGAAAAGAAAGAGAATAAGAAAGAAAAGGGGAACAAACTATATATATGGGGAGAAAACTCCAATAGAATAGCCACTAATCCCAGCAAATGCCAGCAACAAGTACCTGGAGATGAATGCAAACTACAAACAACAACTAATATCAAGTGAGGCGAGGAAAAACAGATGCAAAAAACAAACAAAAACAAATCAAACAACAAAACAAAACAAAAGAATAAGCAAAACAATCTCACAAACAAGCATAAAAAATCGATATAATCAATATTCAAGCAAACAACAACAAAAGGACAGAGAAAAAAACAATTTTTTTGGATAGTGAAGACAGAGAAGAGAGAGGTATGTATGAACTCGGAGCAGGGGATTGGAAATTAGATATATAAGTAGGGTGAAATTTTAACAGGGGGTGAAAAGAAAGAATAGGGAAAATCTAAAGCAGGAAAAGTGTAAGAGAAACAGGACAACAAAAGGGCAAAAGTTAGGAAGAGAGTGATGGCATAAAGGTAGAGTTGAGATAGAGTAGAATGATGCTAAAGGAAAGATGAAAATAGAATGTAGAACACTAATCTCAAAGTCAAATAAAGAGAAAATAAAATACTTTTTTTTTAAAAAAGGTAAAATAGTAGTAGTAATAATACTGATTGAAAAAAATGTAATAATTAAAAAGGTAAAATCAAGTGAGGAAAAAAGAAAAAAAATAGTTTCTTAAGTAAAAGATGAAAATAAATAAATAAAAATAAAATGTGCAGTAGTGAAGGTCATTCACTTCCTCTATTGTTCTGTTTGGCACGCCTGTTTCCCAGTCAGGACAGAATTGCAGTTCCTTGCATTCCACTGCTCCTCACTGTTGTAAGCCAGTCCTGATTTTTAAGCAGGCGGTGTGTCTTACTTTCTTGTATTCCTTTATTTGTGATTACACAAGAGTCAATTTGTGATTCAGCCCCTGGGTGGCAGTGTTTCTGAATTGACCTCCAGGTCTATTGGTCCTTTCTAGCCTGTGCTTAGATCCTGCTTTCCCTGTGGCACTCAATACCGGTCTGTGGGAGTGGGCTGCCCCAGAGCTGGTTCTCCGATGATCACTCCCTGCTCTGATCCCCAGATTCCAGAAAAACAACTTTCCCCTGCAGTCTTCTAGGGTGTCCCCAACTGGGTGATCCTATGTATTGGGCTCAGTAATCAGAAGCAAGGATTCAAAGAGGAAAAAGCACAAGTGTGCAAACTCCGGGTCTGCGTGTAAGCCTGTGCAATCCCCTTTTCCCCCTTGTGTCCAAGCAGCTGGCACACTTTCAAAATTTTAGGCTGTCCTTCTGCATCAGATCAAAATGGGTTGCTTTTTAGAGATCCCCTCTGTTAGCAGCTCTGAGGATCCCCTTCCACATTCACGGATCATGCCAGCCCCAACAGCCACAGATTTTTCTAGGCTCAGACTTCCCTGGTCCTCCAGCTCCCACAGTGCATGTGTTTCTCTGTCCTGCCGGGACCAGAGACGTCACCTTATCCCAGGCGAAATCTGACCTTTCCGTGGTTGAGTGTAGAGCTCCTCTGAATCCGTGTGTTTGCGCCAATTGGGGACCGGTGCTCTGGGGTTCGCAGCTGTTTGGTGGGTGCCGCAGATATAGATTTTCAGGCTTCCGATAACATCCACTTTCCCCTTCAAGATGGTGCAAACACCTCGTCGGAGCCGGTGGCTCTAGGAGGGAACCCAGCAGCAGTGGGGGGCTGCCCGGTCAGGGGACCCCCGTCCAGCAGTCCCCCACCTTCTTCTGGAGTATAGCTGTCCCTTAACTCTCCAACAGACACTCCCCATGTGACCCTCAGCTGTTCTTTCTATCTGCTCTGGGACAAGGCTCGGGACACGTCTGTCTATTCTGCCGCCATTTTTTTTTCTCCCTCCTTGATAAACTTGAAGAAAATGAACCAGGCATGCTTGGCTAGTCCCTTCACAAGGGGAGACCTGCCCTGGCTCAGTGAATCCATGACTCACTCAGCAAAGTCTGCTTAATCCTGAGTTCAGTTTCATAAAGACTATTTTCCCACAGATACAATTCATGTACTTTCGCCTTTAACAGTAACACAATTGTTATTTGGCTCTCAATCTGATTATATTTTATCCATTTTCTAAATTGTTCAGAATCAGGAAGGGAAGAATGGCGTCATATATTGACACACCCACACAAAAATCCTGAAACTGAACTTGTTCCTAAATTTAATGACAACTTCTCCTTTCCTAATAGTTTACTGTTAGTCTTTAATAATTAACATTGATCATATTTAAGTATAGTGATTTCTTTTGGTGCTAATTAGAAATTTTATTAGAGGTGGTGTAGTATGGCTGATAAGAATGTGGGCTCTAGAGCCACATTACCTTGGTTCAAATCCTGGCTCCATCATTTCCATATGTGTGACATTATTTAACCTCACTGAGTTTCTTTTGGGATAAAAATAATTGCAGCAATATAGTTGTTGTTAGGAGAATTAAGTAAATTAATGCAAGCAAAGCTCTTGGAACAAATTCTTGGCCTAAATAGCTGTTCTTATTAGAAATGGCTGCTGAATTTTTATCAAATGCCTTTTCAATAACTCGATATAGTCATGTAATCTTCCTCCTATATTATATTTCTGAGGTAAGTTGAAGACATAGATTTCCTTATGTTAAACCATTTTTGTTTCCTGGAATCCTACTTGGTCATAAAATGATTTTCTTTTAATAGACTGTTGGATCTGATTTGCAAAGAGATTATTTAGAGTCTTGGCATCTATATTCAAAAATAAACTTGGTTTATGGTTGTTTTTTAAAATATATTTTTTATTGATTTCAGAGAGGAAGGGGGAGGGAAAGATAGAAACATCCTATCTAATAAAAGAGTAATATGCAAATTAACCATCACCCACAAGCCATGCCCATCAGCCACGCCCACCAGCCAATCAGGAGCGAATTTGCAAATAAACCCAACCAAGATGGCTACAGCCAGAGAGAGCAGGAGGAAGGCTTGGATTTCCCCGGCAATGGAGGAAGCCAAGCTTTCCGCCTGCCCTTGCTGGCCTAGGCCTCCACTCAAGGCTACAAAGTTTCAATGATAGAAGATACATAAATCCAAACAGAAATGGCGGCAGCCACGGAGCTGGAAAGAGCAGGAGGCTAGGGTTGCCCTGGGTGATGGAGGAAGCCAAGCTTTCCGCACACCCTGGCCGGCCCAGGCCTCTGCTTAGGGCTACAAAGTTTCAATTATAGAAGATACATAAATCTCAACAGAAATGGCTGCTGCCACGGAGCAAGCAGAAGGCTTGGCTCCGCTCCAGGCTACAAAGTTTCAATTATAGAAGATAAATAAACCCCAGATACCAGGGCCTCCGCTTGGGTCGCCAGTGGGCGTGGCCGGCCTGCAAACCACCATAAGGCCCCTCGCCCAGGCCACCCCACGCCCCAAGGGAACCCCCACCCTGATCCAGGACATCCTTTAGGGCAAACCAGCTGGCCCCCACCCGTGCACCAGGCCTCTATCCTATCTAATAAAAGAGTAATATGCAGATTGACCATCACTCCAACACACAAGATGGCTGCCCCCATGTAGTCAAAGATCCTGCCCCCATGTGGACACAAGATGGCCACCACAAGATGGCCAGCAGGGGAGGGCAGTTGGGAGGGACCAGGCCTGCAAGGGAGGGCAGTTAGGGGTGACCAAGCCAGCAGAGGAGGGAAGTTGGGGGTGACCAGGCCTGCAGGGAAAGGCAGTTGGGAGGGACCCAGGCCTGCAGGGGAGGGCAGTTAGGGGTGACCAGGCCTGCAGGGGAGGGAAGTTGGGGGCAAACAGGCTGGCAGGGGAGCAGTTAGGCATTAATCAGGCTGGCAGGGGAGTGGTTAGGGGGTGATCAGGCTGGCAGTCGGAAGCAGTTAGGGGCAATCAGGAAGGTATGCAGGCGAGCAGTTGGGAGCCAGCAGTCCTGGGTTGTGAGAGGGATGTCCGACTGCCCGTTTAGGCCTGATCCTGGTGGGATCAGGCCTAAACGGGCAGTCGGACATCCCTCAAGGGGTCCCAGATTGGAGAGGGTGTCCGACTGCCCGGACACCCCCCCCCCCAGTGCATGAATTTCGTGCACCGGGCCTCTAGTAAATAATAAGAGCAAATCATTGATCGGCTGCTTCCTGCATGCCCCACACTGGGGATTGAGCCCCCAACCCAGGCATGTGCCTTGACTGGGAATCGAACCATGCTCTCCTGGTTCATAGGTCAATGCTCAACCACTGAGTCATGCTGACCGGGCTTTATGGTCTTTTTGTATTATGCCTTTTAAAAAGGTAGATCTTTAATTAGCTTTCCAATTCCTTTTTATTTTAAATACTAGGGGCCCAGTGCACAAATTCGTGCACCTTGAAAGGAACTGTGGGCTGCAAGACTGCGGTAGGCATAAGGGCAGGTCTCGGCCCATCCTCTGTGCCCCCACCTGTCCCCTCCCGCTCTGGCCCCCGGTCCCCTGTCTGCGGCAGCCCCGCTCCTGCCACTGCCGCTCCTGCGTGCTGACGGCACCGGCCCCCCTCGCATCTGCTGACGTGGAGTGATTGGGGCTTGTGCCAGCAGTGGGTGTGAGCAGTGGCTGCTGCCCTGATCGCCCCTCAGGAGCAGGGGAGGTGGAGAAGCCCTCAGGGGTGCCGAGTAATTGGGACTGGCCCAGGGCACTGGCTGCGGGTGCAAGTGGGGCCAGCGCTGGAAGTGGGTGTGAGCAGTGGCTCCAGCGCTGGCAGCGGGTGTAAGCGCCAGGTGGGACTGCAGCGTGCAGGAGTAAAGAATTTTAAGTAACCACCAGAGGCTCGCCCTGATGCCAGTGACTGGTGCCCCGCTGTGGTCTAGCACCCCTGCTCATCTGCTCCACCATCTCACCGCAGCCAACACCCACCATATTCTGCACATGTCCCCTAGTGGTCAGCGCATGTCATAGTGACTGGTTGTTGGATTGTTCAGTTGTTTCACTGTTCGGTATATTTGCATATTAGCCTCTTATTGTATAGGATATTTTTATTGATTTCAGAGAGGAAGGGAGAGAGAAAGATAGACACATCAATGATGAGAATCATTGATCCTTTGCCTCCTGCACGCCCCCTACTGGGGTTCGAGACTGAAACCTGGCATGCACCCTGATAGGGAATGGAAACGTGGCTTCCTGGTTCATGAATTGATGCTCAACCCTGAGCCATATCTGGCTGGGCCAGAGTTTGGATTTTTAATTCGTTTATCAAGGGATTCCCAGGCACCCTAATGTTTTACGAACATTGCACCAAACTTGAAGAGTAAAGGGACCATGCTACTCTTGTTCACCACTGTAATCCCCATATCTGGAACAATACCTGAAATATTGTGCTCAATAATTATTGAATGAGTAAATGAATGAATGGATGAATGAATGAATGAATTCTGGCATCAGTCTTTATTATTCTTTCAGAAACCATGTCTCTTTTACTTTAGGGCAATGATTTTCAACCAGTGTGACACGAGAATTTTTAAAACATGCAATACCTGACTATTTAGTCAGGGGCACTAATCTCTTTTTCCTTAGATTGTCAAATGAAAAATGACAACAGCCAACACAACAATAGCCATCTGGTGTGAATGAATCAAAATTATACCTATTTTTTCGCCCTAGCCAGGTGGCTCGATTGGTTGGAGGATCATCCACACACCAAAAGATTTAGGGTTTGCGCCTGGCTGGTGTGGGTCAGTGGCTGAGCATTGACCCATGAACCAGGAGGTCACAGTCAGGGCTAATGTCCTGGTTGTGGGCTCGATTCCCAATATGAGGAATGCAGGAAGCAACGGATCAATGATTCTCTCTCATCATTGATGTCTCTCCTTCCCTCTCTCTCTCTCTCTCTCTCTCTCTCTCTCTCTCTCTCCCCCTCTCTCTGAAATAAATAAAAACATATTAAAATAAAAAGATTTCAGGTTTGGGTTTGATCCTAGGTTGTGATGTGTATGGGAGGCAACCAATTGATGTTTCTCACATTGATGTTTCTCTCTTTTCCCCCCTTCATCTCCCTTTCAAATCAATAAAAACATATCCTTGGGTGAGGATTAAAAAATATTATACCATTTTTTTGGTCAGATCGACAAAAATATATTTTTTGGTGTGCCACAGAATTTTAGTAATTAGCTTATATGGGCCATGAGATGAAAAAGGTTGAAAATCATTGCCTTAGGGCAGTGGCCGGCCAACCGTGGCTCGCTAGCCACATGCGGCTCCCGAGCTACGGTTTGCCGCTCTGTTGACTAATGAGTTTGCCAACTACTGGACTAGACTAAATGTTACCGTGTAGTTGGAAGCTGTGAGGATTAGGCAATTGTGGCATATTGTGTGCAAAGAGGTAAAGGGTAGTATATGACAGTGGTCGGCAAACTCATTAGTCAACAGAGCGGCAAACTGCGGCTCACGAGGGGCAATGGTGCTCAAAGGTTTGGGTTCAGGACCCAAAGAGCTTGCCTTAGGAAATCCTAGCAAACACAAGATAATATAAACACATTTTCTATTAGTCATTAAAGTGATGTCAGTATACTTCCCGTAGCCTCTGGAAAGCTCTTCTGTATACTCATAAGAGAATGAGAACGAGAAAGAAGAAAGAATCTTAGTATTATTATGAAAATAGTTTTGCCCTCCTGAACTTCCTTTGTGAATCACTGTTGGCCACAGAGGCAGCATGACATGCTGGTTAAACTGCGTGAATGCTAGAATAAGGGCTTCTGGATATGAATTGCCTCTTTCACTTACTAGCTGTGTGACATTGCTTAACCTTCTTGTGCTTCATTTTCCTTATCTGCAGAGCAGGGATAATAGTGCCTGCTTCTTAGGAGTGTTGAGTTAAAACACTGTAAGTGTTTAAGACAGTGTCAAGCACACAGTAAACATAACAAAGATAGATGTAAATATTATTAGAAATGAATGTGGGCCTGGCTGGTGTGGCTTCACGGTTGAGTGTCGACCCATGAACCAGGAGGTCACAGTTTGATTCCTGGTCAGGGCACATGCCCGGGTTGCAGGCTCGATCCCCACTGGGGGGCGCACAGGAGGCAGCCAATCAATGATGTTTCTCTCTCATCAATGTTTCTATCTCTTTATCCATCTCCCTTCCTCTCTCTCTCTCAAAATCAATAAAAACAGCCGAAACCGGTTTGGCTCAGTGGATAGAGCGTCAGCCTGCGGACTGAAAGGTCCCGGGTTCGATTCCGGTCAAGGGCATGTACCTTGGTTGCGGGCACATCCTCGGTGGAAGGTGTGCAGGAGGCAGCTGATCGATGTTTCTCTCTCGTCGATGTTTCTAGCTCTCTATCCCTCTCCCTTCCTCTCTGTGAAATATCAATAAAATATAAAAAAAAAAAAAAAAAATCAATAAAAACATACTTTAAAAAAAGCACTGGTCTCGTAAAATGAAAAAAAAAGTTTAGAAATGAAGGTGGTATTATTATTATGCTACATGGTTGCTCATAACTGCTATTTTCTCAGGCCCTTTTATGAAATTTATTGGAGTAACATTGGTTAATGACATTATATAAATTTCAGGCGTAAAACTTTGTAATACGACATATGTATATTCCACTGTATGCTCACCATCAGAAGTCTAGTCTCCTTCCATCACCATGTAGTTGATCCCCTTTATAAGCTTAGTCCTCCCCTCACCCTCTTCTCCTCTGGTAACCACCATTCTGTTGTCTGTGTCTATGAGTTTGGTTTTTTTTTGGTTAGTTTGTTTTGTATGTTCATTTACTTTTTGTTTTATACCCCACATATGAGTGAAATAATATGATTTTTGTTCTTTTCTGCCTGACATATTTCACTTAGCATAATGTTCTGCAGATTTATCCATGTTGTCACAAATGGCAATATTTTATCTTCTTATGGTTGAGTAGTAATCATATATATATATATGCCTGGTGCACAAATTCATGCATGGATGGGGTCCCTTGGTCTGGCCGGTGCTAGGGGCCGATCGGGGGCCCTGTCGCCCAGTCCCCATTGGGGACGATTGGGGCTGGCTGGTCAGGGGAGGGACCATGGGAGGTTGGCCAGCTGTGGGACGTAGGCTGTGGGAGTGCACTGACCACCAGGGGGCAGCTCCTGCATTGAGCATCTGCCCCCTGGTGGTCAGTGTGTCATCATAGTGACCAGTTGACCAGTCAAGAGGTCAACCGGTCATAATGGTCGCTTAGGCATATATATATACATATATATATATATATATATATATATATATATATATATATATATACTTTATCTAATCATCTGTCAAAGGACACTTCGGTTGTTTCCATGTCTTGGCTATTGTGAATAATGCTGCAATAAACATAGGGGTACATATATTATTATGAATAAGTGTTTTCAAAATTTCCAGGTAGCTAGATATCCAGAAGAGTAATTGCTGGATCATATGGTAGCTCCATTTTATATATATATCCTATATAATAAAAGGCTAATATGCAAATTGACCAAACAGCAGAACGACAGGTTGCTATGATGCGCACTGACCACCAGGGGGCAGATGCTCAATGCAAAAGCTGCCCCCTGGTGGTCAGTGTGCTCCCACAGGGGGAGCGCTGCTTAACCAGAAGACGGAATCAAGGCTGGCGAGCACAGTGGCGGTGGCAGGAGCCTCTCCTGCCTCCGTGGCAGTCGGACATCCATCCCCCGCCCCCCAGGGCTTCCGGACTGCTAGAGGGCGCAGGCCAGGCTGAGGAATCCCCCACCCCTTGAGTGCACGATATATATAATTGATTTCAGAGAGGAAATGAGAGAGAGTGATAGCAACATGAATAATGAGAGAGAATAACTGATTGGCTGCCTCCTGCATGCATCCCACAGGGGATCGAGCCCGCAACCCAGGCATGTGCCCTGACCAGGAATCAAACCATGACCTCCTGGTTCACAGGTCGATGCCAGCTGGATGGTAGCTCTATTCATAATTTTTTTGAGGAACCTCCATACTGTTTTTCATAGTGGCTGTACCAATTTACATTTCCTCCAGCAGTGTATGAGGGTTTCTTTTCTCTACATTTCCTCCTGCATTTATTTCTTGTTCTATTAATAGCCATTTAACCAATGTGAGGTAGTCTATCATTGTTGTTGTTTTTTATTTTTTAATTATAGTTTACATTCAATATGTATTAGTTTCAGGTGTACTTTACAAAGTGTTCCCCCTGATATTTTTAGTACTCACCTGGCACCATATATAGTTATTACCATATTCTTGACTATATTCACTACATTCCCATGACTATTTTGTAACTACCAATTTGTACTTCTTCATTGTGGTTTTGACTTGCATTTCCCTTATAGTTATATCTGTATTTCCCTTATAACTATATATCATATATTTGTTGGTCGGGTCCCTTTTTATGAGCACAAACCACATTTGCAGCCCATACATCCTACCACCCAGTGTCAGAGGTCACAGGCTTGGACAAATTTTCTAGTTCCTTCCCTGAATTCTTTTTAAATTTCCTGACACTGTTTGTTGCAATCTATTGCAAAAGCAACTTCTAGCCTGTACCTCTTTTTTTTTTTTTTAATCCCCACCTGAGGATATTTTTTCCATTGCTTTCCAGAGAGAGTAGAAGGGAGGGTAGGAGAGGGAGAGAGAGAAAGAAAAAGAGAGAAACATGGATAGGTTGCCTCCCGCATGCGCCCCGACTGGGAGTGAGGAGCAAACCTGCAACTGAGGTACATGCCCTTGACCAGGAATCAAACCTGAGTCTCTTGGGTGCGCAGGCTGACGCTCTAACCACTGAACACAATGGCCAGGGTGTAGTCAGTCCCTCTTTAAATGATTTTATTGCATCCTCATTCTCGTTGCTTGCTTTTCCCTTTTCAAAAGGCATATTTCACTTAGCATAATGTTCTGCAGATTTCTTCCCTACAATATTTCTCTGACTCAGCCATCCAAGAGATTTTTTTTTTATTTCTAAGTACATGCTTATTTGTCTCTGACATTCTCTTCCTCCTTCACTTTAATAGTTTCCAGATTCTTTGGTGTTATTTACCTTTGAAACTCTATCTTTCCATTTTTTCCCAACTAAAGGTTTCATTTAAGAAGTAAGAAGAGGCCAAAACCGGTTTGGCTCAGTGGATAGAGCGTCGGCCTGCGGACTGAAAGATCCCGGGTTCGATTCCGGTCAAGGGCATGTAACTTGATTGCGGGCACATCCCCTGTAGGAGGTGTGCAGGAGGCAGCTGATCGATGTTTCACTCTCATCGATGTTTCTAACTCTCTATCCCTCTCCTTTCCTCTCTGTAAAAAATCAATAAAATATATTAAAAAAAAAAAAAAAGAAGTAAGAAGAGTTTTTGGCCCTGGCTGGTGGGCTCATTTGGTTGAGCGTCTTCTGTGCACTGCAAGGTCACTGGTTCGATTCTAGTTGTGGGTTCAGTCCCTGATTGGGGTGGTTTTGGGAGGCAACTGATCAGTGTTTCTCTTTCACTCTCTCTCTCTCCCTTCTTTTTCCCTCTCCCTTCCTCTCTCTCTAAAAATATCAATAAAAAGCTTTTTTTTTTTTTTTTTTTTTAAAGAAGAGTTTTTGGCTCAATATAAGAAAAACCTTTAAAAAATATTTAGAACCCAAAATTCCTCACTGGAGGAATTTTGAAAATTCACCTATATTCACCCCACTGAAACATAACCATTAATATGTTGACCATATACAATTCCAGTAAGTGTTTTCCCCCTATGCAATCGGTGTTTTTTATAATGAAATTAGCATCATTCAAATATACTGTTTTGGTTTAATAATATATTAATATATGATAAATACTCCTTTATTTCATTAAATATTATTCTACAGCATGTTTTAAAGAGGACTCAAGTAGTCCAGCTGGTATTGCTCAGTGGTTGAGCATCAACCTATGAACCAAGAGGTCAAGGTTCAATTCCCAGTCAGGGCACATGCCTGGGTTTCAGTCTTGATCCCAAGTAGGGGGAGGGGGCGTGCAGGAGGCAGCCGATCAATGATTCTCATCATTGATATTTCTATCTCTCTCCCTCTTCCTTCTTTTCTCTGAAATCAATAAAAAAATATTTTTAAAAAGGACTCAAGTAATCCTGGCTTTTTGTAGAATAATTAGAACAGCAGTCCTAAATGACCACTCAATGGATAACCAGAGTAATTTGATATTTATCCTTCTACATTTTTTCTATGCATATACTTTTAGAAAAACAAAACCAGCTATATACCAATTGCTTTGCAATGTGCTTTCAAATATTGCGGTAAAATTTACATAACATAAAATTCACCATTTTAATTATTTTAAAGTGTACAATTCAGCGGCATTTAGTACATTCTAAATGTTGTATAACCATCTATTATCTAGTTCCAGAACATTTTCAGCTTTGCAAAAAGAAACCCTGTAGCCAGTAAGCAGTCACTCCCTGTTCTTTCCTTCCCCCAGCCCTTGGCAACCACTAATATGCTTTCTGATTCTATAAATTTGCCTATTTTAGATATTTCAGATTAATGGAATCATACAATATGTGTCCTTTTGTGTCTGGCTTCTTTCACTTAATATTTTCTGGGTTTATCCATTTTGTAGCATAAGAAATATTCCATCATATGGATATATACCACATTTTGTTTATTCATTCATCAGTTGATGGACATTTGAGTTGTTTCCACCTTTTGACAATTGTGAATAATGCTGTCATGAATGTTCATGTGCTTTTTATTTGTTTGTTTGTTGGTTAGTTTAAACACCTGTTTGGTATATTAGTGGAATTGCTGGATCATGTGGTAATTCTATGCTTAACCTATTGAGGAACTGCCAAGCTATTTTTTTTTAATTTTTTTATTGATTGATTTTGAGAGAGAGAGAGAGAGAGAAACATTGATTTGTTGTTCCACTTATTTATGCATGCATTCACTGGTTGCTTTGCTTCCTGTATGTGCCCTGACCAGAGATTGAACCTGAAACCTTGGTGTATTGGGATGACACTCGAACCAACTGAGCATCTGGCCAGGCTCTGCCAAACTATTTCCCACAATAGCATTTTAAATTCCTATCAGCAATACATGAGATTCTAATTTTTCCACATCCTTGAAAACACTTGTTTATTTTCCATTGCCATTTTTTATAGCTATCCTGGCAGAGGTGAAGTGGTAAAGTGGTATCTCATGGTTTCGAATTGCATTTCCCTAATGACTAATGATGTTCAACATAATTTTCATTTGCTTATTGGTCATTTGTCAATGTTGTGGATTCAATCCCCAGTTAGGGTACATACAGAGTCAACTAATGAATGCATAAATAAGTGGAACAACGAACTGATCTCTCTCTCTCTCAAATTAATCAAAGAAAAATATTTAAAGCTCATTTGTTAAAGAAATAAAAAACAAAGACCCAAAGAGGTGATTAAGACACAAGAGATTATATACTATTTTAAAAATACAAGGTGAGAAATTGTGAAGTGACAAGACAAAGGAAAAGGGGTTTGGACTTGTAGGAATGGTAAATTGTGGGAAAGTAAATATGAGGGGGAAATTGATGGAAGATAAGGGCTATTTTAGTAAAGTTTGTTTGTGAAGACCCTTCACGGTGCTGACTCTCTGTCTGCTGTGAGAATGATTGTTTTTCTTCCTCCTGCTATGGAAAAGGAGTTGGGGGAAGACCTCAGAGAAGCTTCCCAAAGTAGGTGAGGCTTGAGCTGAGTCTGAAAGGATCAGTTGCAGATAGCGACATGAGGGGCTGGTAAGGGGCTAACACTAGATACCACAGCTTGAATTAGGCATGGAAGTAAGAAACATATGTGCCAAAGTGAGATGTTTTGACATGATATGGCTTTGACTTCCCATTAGTGTTTTAACTTCTCACTACTGTGCGTAACCAACAGCCCTGACCCCCATCCAGCCTTTTATTGAGTCAGTGCTGTCATCATCGTCATCCTTGGGCTAATCATCAAATATGAAAAAAGAGGAAGAGGGAGGGGGTGAAGCTCAAAGATGGGGTGGAAGTGTTTATCATACATATTAATAATTTAAAAATACTTTCTTTAAGGCTGCATGCCACCTTCCTCAGACTGCTGTCACTGAAGAGTTAAGTGCAAGGAAGGGGATGTGGGAGATGACACTGGGAACACAGGCAGGGGCCAGATCACAGGGGTCATTACACCATTTTAAAAAGCTTGGACTTGATCTTATAGGTGATGGGGACGACTAAGGACTTTAAAATTTTATTTTTATTTTAGAGAAAAGAAATGAGAGAGGGGGAGAGAGAGAGAGAGAGAGAGAGAGAGGGAGAGAGACATCGAGAGAGAGAGAGAGAGAGAGAGACATCGTTTGGTTGCCTCCAGCACTGACCCTGACCAGGAATCAAACCCACCATCTTTTGGTGCATGGACGACACTCCAACCGAGCCATACCAGCCAGGGCACAACTAAGGGCTTTTAATCAGGGAAGCTAGTGGTCACATTCATGTGGCTAATGTGAAAGATGCATCTGAGAACAAACCTGGAGGCATAGAAACTATTTAGGAAGCTTTTTCTGTGGTCTAAGTGAAAGGTGATGAAGAGAAAAGGACTCATTCAAGAGCAGAAAAATCTATAGAATATGGTAACTGGCTATAGGAAATGAGGGAGATGAGCTTATTTATTTAAAAAATTTACATAATAGTAGCTAGACATTTATAAAATTTATGAAGTGATCCCTCTGTAAGTCTAATACCCAGCTGGCACCATACATAGTTATTACAATATTATTGACTATTTGAGGGAGAGGAGTTTAGTATTCAGCTGATGTGACCAAGTGATAACACCAGTTAAGACAGAAAATTCAGAAGGGAGAGTAGGGTGTAAACACAAGGGGAGGATTTCAGGTTTTGGGTGTGTAATACGATTCTTGTAGGTCTCTTTTTAAAGAAGAATCTTGGAGAAGTTAGACATTAAGTTCTTGAAAATTTTTTCTTATTATATCTCTTTACGGCACTAGTTTTCAAGGAGGGAGGCTATTTAGCTCCACAGAGGACATTGAACAATGTTTGTAGGTTTTTTTCTTTTTAGAGATTTTTTTTATTTGTTTTTTTTTGTGTGTGTGTGTGCGCGCGCGTGTTTTAGAGTGAGAGGAAAGGAGAGGAAGAGAGAGAAACATCGATGTGAGAGTGAAACATTGATTGGCTGCCTTTTGAATGCCCCTTACCGGGGATCAAGCCTGTAATCTAGGCATGTGCCCTAACTGGGAATCGAACCTGCAACGTTTTGGTGCAAGGGATGACACACAACCAACCGAGCCACCTGGCCAGGGAAACGTCTGTAGATTTTTGATTGTCACAACTGGGGAGAGGTTGTGCTACTGGAACCTAGTGGATTGAAGCCAGGGATGTTGCTAAATATTCTACAATGCACAGGATACTCTTCCACAACAAAGAATTACCTTGCCCAAATGTAAGTAGTGCCAGAGTTGACAAACTCTGTTCTAAGGACTAGCAGAATACTTACACCTTACTTTAGAACAGCGGTTTGCCGCTCTGTTGACTAATGAGTTTGCCGACCACTCCTTTAGAATGTTGCCAGTCATTCATACTAGAAAACTTGGATGGACAATTAAAAAACATCAGTGCCATTGAGAAACCAGATCCTAGTGTTGGAGAAGAAATTAAAGGTCATCTACCGCAACCATTGAGCTGATATTTGCTTCAATAACCTATCAGTGCATTGCATGAAATACCTCCAACATATCCAGAGGTTCAGAGTCCAATTTCAAAGCAGCCCAGTTTTGGAAAAGTGTTCAGTTTCTTCTCTCTTTTTTTTTTTTTGCCTCTCTATAACAAGTAACCATTGGCCCTGGCCAGGTAGCTCAATTGCATAGAGCATCATCCTGATACATCCAGGTTGTGGGCTCGATCCCCTGTCAGGCCACATACAAGAATCAACTGCACAACTAAAACTAAATGGAACAACAAATCTCCCTCCCTTCCGCCCTCCCTCCCTTTCTCAAATCAATTTAGAAATACAACAAAAAAAAAGTAGCCACTGGACCCAGCTTCACTTCTTAGGTTCACAAAGAACAGTTTCTCTTCATCATAATTATCTTTGAGATTTATAGACATCAGTCCTGTTTCTTCTATGCCATGACTTCCTTTGAGTCCTCTTGCTTTACCTAAAAGCATAAGAGTAGGTGCATAGCATTTTCTTTATATATAAAGGAAATACATATTATAAAAAAAGTAAAACAGATGAAATTGTACCTTGGGATTGGGACTTGGGGAAAAAATATTTTAAACAAGAAAACTTTACAAAGGCAAGGTAAAATAGACTAGAATCAACCCAGACAACTCATTAACTCTAGACAGAACACAGGAAGAGTTTCTGGTAAGAAAAATAAGCCTAAAAATAAGATAAGTAGAATCAAGAGTAACATGCAACATCTATAATAATAAAAGGGTAATATGCTAATTAGACCAGACATCCTTCCAGATATGATTCCGGACATCCTTCCTGATAAAGCTGGGGATGGAGGGAAGCCAGCCCGGGTCCCGGGTGCCTGCCAGTGGCCGGAGGAAGCAAGCTTGGGTCCCAGGTGCCAGAGGAAAGCCAGTGCTGCCAGCCGGAAGAAGGAAGGCCTACTCTTGCACAAATTTCATGCATCGGGCCTCTAGTCCTATATAATAAAACACTAATATATTGCAAATCGACCGAAGGGTGGAACGACCGGTCACTATGATGCACACTGACCACCAGGGGGCAGACGCTCAATGCAGGAGCTGCCCCCTGGTGGTCAGTGTGCTCCCCCTGTGAGAGTGCCACTCAGGCAGAAGCCGGGCTCATGGCTGGCGAGCACAGTGGCAGTGGTGGGAGCCTTTCCCACCTCTGAGGCAGCACTAAGGAGGCAGCGCTAAGGACCCCTTGGGGGATGTCCCCCTGCCCGCTTAGGCCCATGGGAGGGGGGGTGGAGCGGACTACAAGAGGGCGCAGGCCAAGCTGAGGGAACCCCTTGCCCCCCAGTGCATGAATGTTGTGCACTGGACCTCTAGTAAAATATAAAATAAGGCAGAAAAAAACATAGACAAAGAAGGAAAAAAAGCAAAACAAAAACAGAGACAACTCCCATTTAGTAAATGGCATCTGAATTTCCAGCTTAGAAGCAGGTTATCTCTGGCCTGAGGCCCAAGGAAATAGTACAAGGAGGCTCTTCCCTCTGGATTTTTATACAAGAAAAGCACGTTAAAACATCAAAGACAGTGGTTTCCCCTTCTCCTCATTTCTCCTCCTCTTCTGGGGTTACGGGAAATGGGGGCGTGGTAGAGTCAGAGCCCTCATAAAAACACACACAAACAAATGTAAAGTGTACAAGAGAGGCTAACAGTAGGGACAGTTCTACAAATTTGCTTTAACAAACTGTAACGTTTTTAACATATTATTATAATTAGGGAAAAAAATCACCAAGTAAAAATGTTTTCCAGCCTTTTCTCCTGTGCTGAGTTACTGCTCAGTCACCATTTCAGCTCAGGGCAGTCTCCCAGATTCCCCGTGCTCTGGAGAGCGGCCTCTGATCACTTCAGTGCACAGACCCTGCCATATTTATAGGATACATTGTCTCACAGTGACAACACTGCCACTGTTCTGCTCAACTCATCAATCAAATATCAAACTTGAGGGAGAAACCAAGATGGCGGCATAGGTGAACACCTAAACTGCTGCCTCGCACAACAATTTCAAAACTACAACTAAAAGACAAAACAGACACCATCCAGAACCACAGGAAGGCTGGCTGAGTGGAAATTCTACAACTAGAAGGAAAGAGAAAAGCACATTGAGACTCAGAGGAGCTGCAGGAGGCAGAGTTACTAAGATGCACGCGCAGAGAGGACTGGCAACTGAGTGCGCAACTGGCTTTCTCAAGCAGGAGGGAGACAAAAGCTCCCGCCTGCACTGAACTCTAGTTCCAGGCGAGACTCTGGGAACCCAGACTCATTTGGGGAGAAACTGGACTGTCAGGAAAGAGAAAATCACACTGAGACTCAGAGGAACTGCGGAAGGCAGAAGTACTGAAGCGCACGTGCGGAGAGAGTGGGCAACTGAGTACACGGCTGGCTTTCTCAAGCGGGAGGGAGACAAAAGCTCCAGACTGCACTGAACTCCAGTTCCGGGCGAGACTCTGGGGACCCAGGCTC
This sequence comes from Plecotus auritus, assembly GCF_963455305.1. Lineage (NCBI taxonomy): Eukaryota > Metazoa > Chordata > Mammalia > Chiroptera > Vespertilionidae > Plecotus > Plecotus auritus. The sequence goes on along the minus strand of NC_137770.1, from coordinate 82,201,781 downwards.
ATTCGGGGAGAAACTGGACTGTCTGGCAACAGGCAAAACTCGAGGGCGGCTTTCTCTCAGAGGTGCTTGCAGTGATTACCACGGGACACTGAGACACAGGGCCCATTAGGGCAGGGCTGAGGGAAACCAATGCTGTCTGCTCTACCCTGAGACTCCGCCCCATCCAAGTTAAGCACAGAGGCTTTTGCAAGTCTTGTCTCATAAGGGTGTCTCCAGCACCAAACTTCTCCCAGCATAGACACAGCTGATCCTTACAGCCAACTGGCCTGGAGGTCAATTCCTCCCAGTGATACCAACAACAATCAAGACTTAATTACAACAAGGCTGTACACACAGTCCACAAAGGGGTGCACCAAGAGTGTCCACCTCAGGTTAACTGGGGAGGCAGACCCACTGGGCCATATTGGAACCCTAGCACACAAATCTACCCTACCAACTCAGGGAAGCAGTGAAAATGCGGCATCAAAGAAACAGATCACAAACGAAAGAAATGGAGGAAAACAAACGACTGGATATAGAATTCAAAACCACGGTTATAAGGCTTTTCAAGAATATCCTAGAAAAGGCTGATAAATATAACGAGACCCTCGAGGATATGAAAAAGGACCAACTAGAAATTAAACATACACTGACTGAAATAAAAAATATTATACAGAGACCCAAAAACAGACTAGAGGAACACAAGAATCAAGTCAAAGAATTGAAATACAAAGAAGCAAAAAACACTCAACCGAAAAAGCAAAAAGCAAAAAAAAAAAAAAATCCAAAAAGTTGAAGATAGTGTAAGAAGACTCTGGGACAACTTCAAGCGTACCAACATCAGAATTATGGGGGTGCCAGAAGAAGAGAGAGAGCAAGATACTGAAAACCTATTTGAAGAAATAATGACCGAAAACTTCCCCCACCTGGTGAAAGAAATAGACTTACAAGTCCAGGAAGCGCACAGAACCCCAAACAAAAGGAATCCAAAGAGGACCACACCAAGACACATCATAATTAAAATGCCAAGAGCAAAAGACAAAGAGAGAATATTAAGAGCAGCAAGAGAAAAACAGTTAATTACCTACAAGGGAGCACCCATATGACTGTCAGCTGATTTCTCAACAGAAACTATGCAAGCCAGACGGGAGTGGCAAGAAATTTTCAATGTGATGAATAGCAAGAACCTACAACCAAGATTACTCTACCCAGCAAAGCTATCATTCAGAATTGAAGGGCAGATAAAGAGCTTCACAGATAAGAAAAAGCTAAAGGAGTTCATCACCACCAAACCAGTATTATATGAAATGCTGAAAGGTATTCTTAAAGAAGAGGAAGAAGAAAAAAGTAAAGAGAAAAATTATGAACAACAAATACATATCTATCAACAAGTGAACCTAAAAATCAAGTGAATTAAAAACCTGAGGAACAGAATAATCTGGTGAATATAATAGAATCAGGGGCATAGAAAGGGAGTGGACTGATAATTCTCAGGGGGAAAGGGGTATGGGGGGGTTCATGAAGTGACTGGACAAAAATCATACACCTATGGATGAGGACAGTGGGGGGGAGGTAAGGGCAGAAGGTGGGGTGGGAACCAGGTGGAGGGGAGCTATGGGGGGAAAAAGGAGAAACAATTGTAATAATCTGAATAAAGATTTATTGAAAAATAAAAATAAATAAATAAATAAATAAATAAATAAATAAATAAAATAAATAAAAGCAGCAAGAGAAAAACAGTTAGTTACCTACAAGGGAGCACCCATACGACTGTCAGCTGATTTCTCAACAGAAACTATGCAGGCCAGAAGGGAGTGGCAAGAAATATTCAAAGTGATGAATAGCAAGAACCTACAACCAAGATTACTCTACCCAGCAAAGCTATCATTCAGAATTGAAGGGCAGATAAAGAGCTTCACAGATAAGAAAAAGCTAAAGGAGTTCATCACCACCAAACCAGTATTATATGAAATGCTGAAAGGTATTCTTAAAGAAGAGGAAGAAGAAGAAAAAGGTAAAGGTAAAAATTATGAACAACAAATACATATCTATCAACAAGTGAATCTAAAAATCAAGTGAATAAAAAATCTGATGAACAGAATAAACTGGTGAATATAATAGAATCAGGGGCATAGAAAGGGAGAGCACTGACAATTCTCAGGGGGAAAGGGGTGTGGGGTTTGCGGGAAGAGACTGGACAAAAATCGTACACCTATGGATGAGGACAGTGGGGGGAGTTAAGGGCAGAGGGTGGGGTGGGAACCGGGTGGAGGGGAGCTATGGGGGAAAAAAGAGGAACAATTGTAATAATATGAACAATAAAGATTTATTAAATTTAAAAAAATCAAACTTGAGGCAGCACCAGCGGGGCAAGCCAAGATGATGGGCGTGGACACAGAGCAACACAAAATGGGCCTGGACAAGAAAATGAAATCCAGAAACTCCACTGAATAATCTTTTCTCACTGAGATTAAGAACATCTCAGTCCCAGGTGGAGAGTGGTGAGTGGCTACCCAGTATTCATCAGGCCAACCAGGTGAGGTTATCTCGGATTACTCCTAGATAGTTGAGTTTACCGATTTCCGTGGTGTGGCTCATTTCCAGGATTGCATAACAGACAGAGGCCCAAATGGGTGAGGATGACTCATAAAGGCCCTGCGCTTCCCCGCCTGCTCGCAATGTCCAGGTCCGTGCCAAGCTGAGTGTGCTGCTGGCCCGGCGGACTCATTGCAGGGGAGGGATTTGGCAGCCGCTGCCACACGCCATTACCTTGCGGAAAGCTCTCTGTGAGACCTCAACCCGGGCAGCCGAGAGGCCACGAGATGGCAGCAGAGGACACAACCCGGGCCACAAAACCTGAACCATCTGCAAAAGCAGCTCATTTCATTTGGGAAATATCATTAGTTGCCTATAATCATGTACTCAGGGCCAGAATACATGTCTGAATTTTAAAGAAATGAGGGTAAAATTCATCAACATGGAGAATTTCCCACCCACCACAGAATCCAGCTGCATATGAAGCCATATGAATAGGACATTTCTCCAGTGCTTAAAGCTAGGTTTATTGGTCAAGGCCTTTAAAAACTGATGTCAGCTGGAGCCTTGTCATAGTCACGTCTTCCTGTGAAGTTTCAATAGGCAGCAGTTTAAGTAAAATATGAGTGACTTCCACAGAAGCTGCCAAACTGACCAAGGGGTGGATTCTTTGCTGGGAAGCATTGCAGCAAAGTAGAATGCTTTCAGGGAGTAGCCAGGGACTCTCACACTAGGCAGTAGGAGGGGTAATAATGAGGATCACAGGACAAGCCTCACAGACAGTCTTCACTTGCAGCTGGCAGAGGATAATGCACAGGAAAGGGGCTTTAGTAGCACTGGGAGTAAATCTCTGATCTGACTTACTAATGCTCCTTTTGTCATACATCTCTCCCTCCCCGAGTTGTTACCACCAAAAATGTCTCTAGACATTGCCAAATAACCCCTGGGGGACTAAATGCTGCTTGAGAACCAATGCCATAGAGGGATTTGATTTTAAAAGTTTTAAGAACATAATGTTAAACCTCTCCCAAGACTTGAATTTCAGAAAAGGCCTGGAAAGCCTACAAAAACAGTATTGCACATCTAAAACCTTAATTCTGTCAATGTAAGAAAAGTCCAAACCTGTAAGAATTTTTATGAGTTTATTTGAGCCAACCTGATGATAATTGCCAGGAAGCATGATATCAATGAATTGGGAAAATGGCAGTTGTACCACTTATGCTAAACATCAGAATCAAAGGGGAATACATAAGGGGCTACATGAAATTTATTGGTGATAGATTAGGAAGGCAAGAGAAAACAAAGGGTGGGGTGGGGATCTCTGGGACTGGATAGAACAACAACCAATAGACACACACTTATTTTACATAGTTAACAATTAACAATCCTATATAATAAAAGCCTAATATGCTAAGTGTCTGGTTGTCTGGTCATCCATCCAACCAATCAAAGTGTAATATGCTAATGATATGCTAAGGCCACTCAACCGCTCACTATGACGTGCACTGACCACCAGAGGGCAGACATTCTGACCGGTAGGTTAGCTTGCTGCTGGGGTCCAGCTGATCAGGACTGAGCAAGACGGAGCAGACATGCCCTGGAGCCCTCCCATGGTCCCATGCTGGCTGGCTAATCTCCCATATCCCTCCCTGGCCTCGATTGTGCACCAGTGGGGTCCCTCGGTCTGGCCTGCGCCCTCTCGCAATCTGGGACCCCTCGGGGGATGTCGGAGAGCTGGTTTTGGCCTGATCCCGTTCAACACAGGAGCTGCCCCCTGGTGGTCAGTGCACTCCCACAGGGGGAGTGCTGCTCAGCCAGAAGCTGGGCTCACAGCTGGCAAGCACAGCGGTGGTGGCAGGAGCCTCTCCTGCCTCCGCGGCAGCACTAAGGATGTCTAACTTTAAGCTTAGGCCTACTCCCCGCGAGGAATGGGCCTAAGCCGTCAGTCGGACATCCCCCAAGGGCTCCCGGACTGTGAGAGGATACAGGCTGGGCTGAGGGACTCCCCGCCCCCCCGCCCCATGCACCAGTTTCATGCACTGGGCCTCTAGTTAATAATAACAATGAGGGGATTTGTGGTCTGTTCTGTGCAGTGGTTGTGCTTTGAGGGGTCCGGAAAAAAGGAAGTTACTTTGATATTGATATTCCAAAGATATGTTAACAGGTATGTTATTGTACATACAGAAAAAGATGACAGACAGGCTCAGTTTGATTGACTTTCGTTAGGGAAAATGCCAGCCTAGGACATGACTACCTACCATGAACTTTTAATTTCAGACCATCCTATGTGGTTAATTGGGTTTCTGAGTTTGTAAGGCCTCCCCTGAGCTTGTCAGGTTTAGTATGTGGCCCTTTTTTTGCCCACAATTCCTACCATATGTTTGTATAATGGAGAGACTATAATTGAAGGACTACAGCCTGAATCTGGTCAATTAAAAAAATTAGTTATTAACATTTTAAAATAAGATGATTTCACATTTAAAAGCCAGAATTTTTTTTTAAAATATATTTTATTGATTTTTTACAGAGAGGAAGGGAGAGGGATAGAGAGCTAGAAACATCGATGAGAGAGAAACATCGATCAGCCGCCTCCTGCACACCCCCCACTGGGGATGTGCCCGCAACCAAGGTACATGCCCTTGACCGGAATCGAACCCGGGACCCCCCAGTCCGCAGGCCAACGCTCTATCCACTGAGCCAAACCGGTTTCGGCTAAAAGCCAGAATTTTTTACTTTTATAGGAAAATTGGAACTATGGCAATACTAGGCTCACAGTCCCACATGGCATATGTTTGGATGGAGTTGAGCGGGGGAAGGTCATTAAATAGAATGTATGCTTATTAGTTTACCACAGTTCACACCACTCCCTATTACCTTATACCATTTCACTCATGTTCACTACTCCTCATCTCTATAGGCAATTTATTTTCAACCTCTGATGTGCTTTATAGTTTTAAATTATTTTCTATGTGCAATTCTATCTTAGCCTTGATACATCAGTAGAGAAGTTAAAAATTGTGATTATTATCTCGATGTAAGCAAAATGTAGTTCAGAGAGGTTTGATTCACCCAAACATATACAACAAAACCAGAATCTTTAGCCCTAGCCAGTTTGGCACAGTGGATAGAGTGTCAGCCTGCGGACTGAAAGGTTAATTCTGGTCAAGGGCACATGCCCTGGTTGCGGGCAAATCCCAGTGTGGGGTGTGCAGGAGGCAGCTGATCAATGATTCTCTCTCATCTTTGATGTTTCTATCTCTCCCTCTCCCTTCCTCTCTGAAATCAATAAAAAGTATATATATACTAGAGGCCCAGTGCACGAAATTCGTGCACGGAGGGGGGGGAGGGTGTCCCTCAGCCCAGCCTGCACCCTCTCCAACCTGGGACCCCATGAGGAATGTCCAACTGCCCATTTAGGCCCGATCCTGGTGGGATAGGGCCTAAACGGGCAGTCGGACATCCCTCTCAAAATCCAGGACTGCTGGCTCCCAACTGCTCACCTGCCTGCCTTCCTAATTGCCCCTAACCACTTCTGCCTGCCAGCTGATCACCCCCTAACCACTCCCCTGCCAGCCTGATTGATGCCTAACTGCTCCCCTGCCAGCCTGCTTGCCCCTAACTGCCCTCTCCTGCAGGCCTGGTCACCCCTAACTGCCCTCCCCTGCAGGCCTGGTCACCCCTAACTGCCCTCCCCTGCAGGCTTGATTGCCCCCAACTGCCCTCCCTTGCAGGCCTGGTCCCTCCCAACTGCCCTCCCCTGCTGGTCTGATCGCCCACAACTGCCCTCCCTTGCAGGCCTGGTCCCTCCCAACTGCCCTCCCCTGCTGGCCATCTTGTGGTGGCCATCTTGTGTCCACATGGGGGCAGGATCTTTGACCACATGGGGACAGCCATCTTGTGTGTTGGAGCGATGGTCAATCTGCATATTACTCTTTTATTGATAGGATAGAGGCCTGGTGCATGGGTGGGGGCCAGCTGGTTTGTCCTGAAGGGTGTCCCAGATCAGGGTGGGAGTTCCCTTGGGGCATGGGGCAGCATGGGCGAGGGGCTTCTGGTGGTTTGCAGGCCAGCCACGCCCCCTGGCGACCCAAGCAGAGGCCCTGGGATCTGGGATTTATTTATCTTCTACAATTGAAACTTTGTAGTCTGGAGCAGAGCCAAGCCTTCTGCTCACTCTGTGGCTGCAGCCATTTCTGTTGGGATTTATTTACCTCCTACAATTGAAACTTTGTAGCCTGGAGTGGGCCGGCCAGGGTGTGCAGAAAGCTTGGCTTCCTCCATCGCCGGGGAAACCCAAGCCTCCCTTGGTTGGATTTGCATACTTGCTCCTGATTGGCTGGTGGACATGGCTTGTGGGTATAGCAGAGTGATGGGTAATTTGCATATTACTCTTTTATTAGATAGGAGATAGATTATATATATATATATCAAACAAACAAACAAACAAAACCAGAATCTTTAGATTTCCTCTTTCAGTTCTGTTAATTTTGGGGAGAAAGTTTCTATTAAGAACTTCACTTAGTGATTCATGCAACAAAGCCAAAGAAGTAGATATGGGCATAACTGCTAGAATAGATGAATTCCAACTGCTAAGCTGTTCAAGTATCACTGCAAATGATTAACTTTTCTTTTAATGACTATTTCTGCTTCTCTTCTTACAGGAATATGAAAAGACTGCCCTTCTAGCTGTCTTGAAGTTGGGTGTGGCCATATGACTCACTTTGGCCAATAAAGTTGGAGTGGAAGTGGTATTTGTCCCTGAGGCAGAAGCATTTAAGAGCTCATGAACAATTTTTCATGCTCAGGGAAGGAGGGTGCGGGGGGGAGGGGAGGGCCAAAGCTTCATAGTGACATGGCAGGATCTCCAAGTGGTGGAGGTCCATCTGCTTGGGTACCTGAGTAACTTATAATGAGCAGAGGCGCCTGCCAACTACTCTAGACATGTAGTGTGAGAGATAAACCTTTGTGGTTTTAAGCCATTGCGATTTTGGCACTGTTACCACAGCATAACCTAGCCCAACCTGACTGATACAAGGATTCATTTGCATGGTCATTGACCTTTTTCAAGAACCAGAATCCAATTCCTAGACCTGATCATGTCACTAAAACTTGTAGTTCCTATCTGGAAGACAGTGAGAATCAATTGTTGAATTTTTTTTTTTTACCCCCAATTTCCTCATCTACCACCTTCTAACTTGGAAGAAAATTATTTTCTGAATCCTTCACACATGAGCTTTCCATTATTCTGGCAGTTAGATTGGGAGAAGAAAGAAGCCCAGATCTTTTTTCCATTCCAAAACCTAATCCCAGAACTATCCCCACCCACTAGTACTCACATAACCTTGTCATAGGGCGACTATTACCACTCCCAAGGTGTCACAAACAGAAAGGAGTTGCCGCTGGCACCGCTGCAATGTTAGGGCAAGGCAGCCAGGCTGCGCTCTTTCCTCGCTGGTGTCTGGGCTTGGCCAACTTCGGAGAAGCAGCATTCTCTAAGGGAAAGAAGCCTTCTCAAGTGGGAACAAAAATGAGTGTGAGGCGCACACCCATCCTGGGCACTATGTGAATTTGGGGTGAGTTCTTTTAGTACTCCAGCTCTGGGCAATTTCTAGTAGGGCTAATAAGCTGCCCTGATTAGTACTACTGGGCCTCTATCGGTTTTTCTGGGCTTTTCTGAAGCCCGCGTGTGCTTGTCATCTTTGCACACTTGCAAAGTTCATAAACGGTGGGGGTTGAGCGCAACAAGAGCTTCAGCAACCAGACGGCTGCCAGGATCAAAGGTCAGCGGGGCTGCAGAGAGGCTGAGCCTGCGCAGTCCTACTCCCGCCTTGGCGAGAAGGGGTGGCGGCAACGCGGGCTCGTTCCACCGCGTGCTCTCAGAGGCGGGAAAGTCTTAGGTTGAGTGGCCGCGCCCCTCCCTCTTCCTGCCCAGTCCACCTGTCTGCCCTGTGAGCCGGACCTTCTCAGGCGGCCAGACTTCGGGGGAGGGCGGCGTGAAGGGCCCTGAGCTTCTGACTCATCATCTCCAACCCCTTTCTCGCGCGCGCTCCAAGTCTCAGGACTTTAGACTTGGGCACTGCCAGAGGGGGCGCGATGACAGCATATGGGGAACCCCAGCTTTGCCGAGGGCCATCCCCCAACGCCTGTGGGTTTCCGAAGCTGCCAGAGGGAGGATCATGGAGCCACAGTCAGCTCTCAGTTGCCCCGGTTGGGGTAGCAGCGCCCCATTTTAGAATAACCCGCCTGGCTCCTCCCTGAACGCCGGGCCAGTGGTCGCGTCCGAGGAAAGTCGGCTAGGCCCGGACTTTCTGCTCCTCGCGTCACTCAGCAGATGCACAGCGCCCTCACCGCGGAGAAAAGGCTCTTTATTTCCCAGCAGGCTCCGGGGTACGGGGCATCATGGGACTTGTAGTCTCCGCTGGAGTACGGAACCAGTCGGAGGGGGAGAACTAAACCACCCATGAATTGATTTCAGAGAGTCGCCGTGTATGCGAATGGGATGGGATTATGAAAGGTGGAAAGAAGAGACATAGTGAGATGAGGAAGATCTGAAGTTATATGGGACGGGGGTGGGTAAGGATGGCAGGGGGGAAGCTGAAAGTTAGCCTAAGGATGTCCTACAGGGGGGCAGCTTTTCAGGGCAATGAGGTGAGGGAAGAATCTGGTCGAGGTATAGCTTCCCCTAGACGAGAGAGGGTCCTAGTCTGAGTGGAAATTGAAGGCATTCCCACTGGATTGCAGGTAGGTCTCCAGGGCCTCCATCTATTTTCTGAGTTTGGTGGGGTGCAGTAGGGTCTGGAGAACGCTTCCACAGGGTAGGAGAGCAGCACTTGTCTGCTTCCCTTGCCATCTCATGCAGTTGTTGGGTTTGCTGTGCTAGCCACCGCGGAACCATTCTCCGAATCAGTAACTTCCTCCAACTCAGAGAGACCCTGAAAACCAGACAAGTGTGAGGGGTGAGAAAGGAGGAATCATCGACAAAAGCAACTTCCTCCTCCTCTCTCATTTTTGTCTTTCTAATATTTAGGCAGCTTTCTAATGCTCTCCCACATTTCTTGGTCCAACCATTTAGACATCCAATTCCCTCTTACCCACCATTAGGAGAGATATGTCCAGTCAGAAAACCAATTAGCGTGAGTCTAGGACCCCTTCCTTTCCTCCCTGCCCCATTGGTTTCCTTTAAGTGCCATTGGCCAAAATAGCCATTGAAAAAAAATGAGCTCCTAGGTCGCTCCATCTTTTCCTCCCTGCCCTCAGTACCTGCTGCAGCTCCTGGTAGTGCAGACTCTGTCTCCTGCAGCATCCTGACTTCCTCTGGCTTAGCAGGAGTAGGGAATATGCTGAGACCAGCACTCCTCCTAGGGTGAAAGCCTCAGCACTGAGCTCCAGCACCAACAAGCCATCCAGCTACAGGTAGACAAGGCTGAGGATGCTACAGGGGAACCAACACCTGTTTGCCCCTGCCTTTATCCCTTTCGTCTCCTTTTGCCTCCTCGTCTTCCCATCTTCTCCTTTACTCACCGGTACCTCGGAGGAGGCAGTTGCTGCAGGCCCCAGCGCTGTCTTCATCACCTCAACCACCACCACAATGAAGCCAAAGATCAGATTGATGGTGTTGAATATCATCATGGCCCGCACCTGCCAGTGAGCCAGTTCAGCCCTGCCTAGCCTAAGGGGACTCATTGCAACCCCAAGCCCAACCTGCACCTACCCCAAAACAAAACTCAGCTTTTATTCTCCTAACAGCGCCCTCAGCCCTCCATGTTTTTTGCTTTTTGCCTTAGTCTTTTAGGACTGTCAGGCAGAGAGCTGACAGGATTAGCTTGGAGAGCCACTTTCTAGGTTGAGGGGTCGTGTGTGTGTGTGTGTGTGTGTGTGTGTGTGTGTGTGTGTGTTTTGGGTGGTCAAAGAATAGTATTGCATTCACTTCCCCTCTCACCTTCCAAAGGCGGGGTGCTCTGCGCAGCTCAAGGGTAACAATCCCAGTGAGGAGACCCTGAATGGTGAGAAAGGCAAGTGTTGAGCTCTGGTCCTGTTAGTGAAGGGCCCCCAGGATCTTTCTTCCATCCTCTGTTGGGGATCTTACCAATGCTCCAGGTCCAAGCGGCAGTGCTGTGGCCATGTGACAAGCAGAGTTCAGGCAGGCAACTGAGACAGCAAAGGGCACCACAGCCACTGCTAGCCATAGTTGGCTCACCTGGAGGCCAGATGCAGGGGAACTGTCAGCGATTCCCTTCCCTCCTCCCAACCCCTGCAATTGGCCGGAATGCCTGGTGGGGGAAAGTAGTTAACAAAGGGCAGTGAAGGAAGGGGATATCATTTAATTTGTTCCGCCTGATGTCATAGTTTAGTTACTTAAGTATGTGCTTTCCCCACATGATGGAAGCTGCTTGTAGATTAAGGGTTTTGCCTTATTTATTCTATGCTTCCTCCACCCTCCTCCCTCTCAGAGTCTAACATTTTCAAACACATGGTAAGTGTTCACAAAACATAGATGGAATTGAATTGGGGTACAAGTGGATATGCTGAAGCTTGGGGTAGGGCATCCTGGCCTCACCGCCAGCACCAAGAGGTGCCCACTCTGCCTGTGCCTTGCCCAATGCTGTAGCTTTTCCAGACGAGGGCTGGGTCTGATTTGCTTTTGCTGACCAGCTCTGTCCTCCATGGCTTCCTTGATTACTGAAGCTTGGTTTTTTTTCCTGGGAAAAAGGCAGGAGACTGGTCATGCAGGGGCCTCTATTTCAGCTGCCCCTCCGCATGCTTCTAATATCCAGGGAGTTGAGGCTCAGGACCTCTCACCTACCTATTCTGAAGCAGCTACTCCAAAGGGACCCAGCTGGGCTTGGAGCTCCTGGTGGGGCCTGGTGGCTCAGAGCTGACAACAAACTTGTCTTGGCTGAGACAGGCTGTCAGGGTTGGGGTGTGGTGGGGCAAAGGTCTCTAAGAGGGCCTAAGGATCCAGGAAGTGGCCGTAGGTAGATACCAGCCTCTGTTCACTCCACGAGATGCCCAGCTCTGCCTTCCTTTGTTCCTATTTCCTGTTGCCTCCATCTCTGCCCATCCTGGGTTCCTCTTCTGATCACTCACCCATGGATGCTTGCTACCACCCTGGGCCCTAATTCTGCCCCCACCCCCCATCTCCATCTAATCTTTCTCCTTTTTTTTTTTCTCTTTTTTTTTGCTTCCTCCTCAAATAACTTGCTGTTCCCTAGGGAAATCCCACATTACTGTCTGGATTGTTCCCATGTCATTACCACTTGCAGCTTTGTCCCCAAACCAGGCAAGGTTTAATTCCCTTGGCTTCCTATCTGTCACTTTCTGAATGGTTTCTCCTCTCTCCTTCCTTTTTTGAAGGGTTTACTCTGGAAGGGACACTGACAAAGAGGATGGGGTGCCCTATTATAGTGGGGATTGTTTTTAGCTTGGTGATAATCTGCAGCTAGACATGTATAGAAGATAGTCCCCAAATGGTCGGTCTTGCGAGGATGGCTATTGCAACAATTAATATTTTTGAGAGATACAAGCTGCCTTGCAGCCAAGCTGACCTGGACTAAAATCTCAGCTGTGCCACTTTCCTAGCTGTGTGACCTTGAATACATTATTCTACCTATTTGAACCACTGTTTGTTCAAACTGAGTTATAAAACGGGGGCTAATAATATGACTGTGAAGGGTTGTTGACTCATGGTGGGTGCTTAGTAACCATTAGTGGCGCTGATGAGGTCATACTGTTGTCCCTGATGCCCATACACTAAAGGGCTTATTCAGAAGCTAAGCTGGGGATATTTATTTCTACAATAAGAAGCAGAACCAGCGGGGCCCAAATATATATTTAGAGATCAAAAAATAGGAAAGATCATCTTGATGCAGAGCCTGAGGTTCGGAGGCAACCAGACCTATGTTCAAATTCCAGATCTACCTGGCTGACCTTGTGCAAGTTACTTAATCTTTGTTTGCTTACCTATAAAGGGAAGTTAATAATACCACAGGGTTCCTTTGAGTATTAAGAGAAAATGCATATAAACCAGCTCAGCCCAACACCTTGCACGTAAGTGCTCAATAAATGTTAGTGGCTATTATCATTATTATTATTGATGATGAAAGAAGACTGAGCCAGAAGACCCTTGGGAGTTAGTACCAGGAGGCTGGGTTCTGTGAGGAAAGCGGCCTTCTTTGTAAGCCACTTATGCCCTGCTCAGTGCTGAGCCAATAATGCTCATTGGAGCATTGTGTCCACTCTTTTTTTTTTCCTGGGGAGTGGGAATCACACTTAAAATGGCTGAGAACTGCTGTGTATTAACTTTATTTGGTAGCGGTGGATGGTCTGACACAATGTGAGATGTTGGGCTTGCACTGAGGCTCCCTGAGCTGGCAGGCCAGTGGAAAGAGACTCTTAAGCTTCATTTTCCTTACCCATAAATGTAACCTAACATTTCAGAGTGTAATTGTAAGGATTATATACTATTAAATATGTGAACAGGTATTCAGTAATTATTGACTAAATCTGACTCTACTACTTCAAAATATATAGCCCCTGTCTAAATTATAATCTCCTACAGGGACGGTGCTACACCCCCCTCATCTGTTCATCCCCCACAGCGCTGAGCATCGTGCCTGGTACTTAGTAAGCACTCAGTAAATATTTGTTGTATTGAAGAGCCAGTAAAGTGACTTAAGGAATGGAAAATAGAATTCGAGAAGAAGGTGCAGGAATTGTTTATCAAGAACAGGAAGGACCGAGGAGTAACTTTAATAATGTTTCTTATATGGCAGACATTAACTATCTCTATAATCGCCCCTCCTCCTCCCCAAAAAGAGACACAAATTGAAGGGAGAGGCTTTGAGATAAAACCCCAGGAAGAACTTCCCGAGTCTGTGCATGTTGGGGCAGAAAAGGCGGCCGAGCCAACTCCTTCCCTGGTATGTCCGGGTTTAGGGTGGGAGGGGCAGCGCTGCTTGGAGGCTGGGGGAAGGACGAGATGACCTTTCAAAATCTCTTCCAGTCTTCTGTAGAAACCGTCCGCGCGCCCCACCCCCCTCCCTCCCTCCGACAGCGCCCCCCGTCTCCAAACGGCCCGCACCCCGCCCCTGGCGGCCGCCTCGCGCGGCTCCCGGGGTTCCCAGCTCCCAGTCCCCGGAGCCAGAGCCCGCTCCCGGCTCCCAGCGCGCCGCGCCGCCCCCCGCATGCTAATGGCCGGGCCGCCTCCCGCCGCACACAATGCGGGCCAGGGCCGGGGGCGGGGGACCGGGGAGGGGGCGGGGGCCGGGCCGGGGGCGGGGGGGCCGGGGCCCGGCGCATCTCCCCCGGCCCCACGTAACGCTGACGCCCGCGCCGCCGGCCCGCCGCCCGCCGCCGCCGCCGCCGCCGCCCGCTCCGCCGCCGCCCGCTCGGGGCTCGTGAGTAGCCGCTCCCCCCACTCCCGGCCCCCCCTCCGCCACCCGGCCCCCGCCCCCGGCCCCCTCCCCCCTCCCGGAGGGGGGGCCCCCCACTCCGCGCGCCGGGCTCGGAGCAGGTGCAGGGGGCGGGGGCGGGGGAGGGGCGCCGGCTCGACCCCAAGCAAACTTCGCCCAGAGCTCCTGGGGGGGCGGGGGGGGGGGGGACCTGCGGCCTCAGAAGCCTGGAGAGCCAGGGGGGTCTCGAGGGAGGGGGGCCAGGTGGGGAAGCCGCGAAAGGGGGCACCAAAGGGGAAAGGCCAGCGGGGGTGGTGGTGGGGGGGACGGGGACAGCCGTCTTTGTAGGGGCCCGAAGGCAGGGCGCGAGGGGCCTGGGGTGCAGGGCTGCACAGCCGGGAGCCTGAGTGGATGACCGCCCCCCCACCCCTCCCCAGGTAGGGCTGATGGAGGAGGGAGAAGGGACCCAAACTCTCTGGGAGCAGGGATGGGGGAGGGGAGAGGATGGGGGGGTGCTTCCCTCTCTGCGTCCCAAACAAAGTGTCACAAAGAGCTCGGCCGCCGGCAGCAGCAGAGGCGGCTGCAACTCAGCTTTTGTTCTCCCGGCCTGGGTAGCTGAGCCCTGGCCTTCCAATCTTCCAACCCTGCCCCCCCATCATCCTTCTGGCTTATCTTCCCGGGGAGGGGTCTGGGGTGCTGCTCAAAGAACCTCTTGTGCAGGATCACAGGTCCTGCCCTACTTGCCAACCTACTTGTGGGAGGTGGATTTTCCCAGAGGCTCTCCTGCCCACCCCCACCCCCTAATCCCAGGACTGGGGCCCATATGGGTGCTAAGACTCTGACCTTTTAGGGTCAGTTCCAGTTAAGGGAACTTAGGGCTTGCTATATGCCCCCTCCCACAAATCTAGAACTTTCAGAAGAGGGGTCAAGTTGGGACATGCCTCTGGAATAAGACTCACCGTTGGTGGGGTGGCAGTAGGTGAGCAGGTGTACCTTCCTCTTGCCTCCTGCTATATTTTTGGAGTTCATGACTGAGATTCCATGACCCCAACTCAGGAGAGTGTACACTCAGTGTAAAAGGTGGGCAAGCTGTGACCTGGGATCAGTTTGGAGGAGCTACCTGAGCAGTGATGTTCAAAGGGCTATGGAGGGGAGACCATAAAAAGAACTACTGGGATGTTTGATAAAGGTGGTCTTGACTCTAGACCCTCTAAGAAGTTCCTTTTCTTTAACCCCATCTAATGCAGTGTTAATAATTGTTGGAGGGCTTGTGGGGGTGTAGGAATCCCCATAGAGGGAAAGACAGCAAGTACTAGAAATGATCAGGTATGCCTAGCCACAGCTATACCTCAGAAGTTCTGAACCCTTGCCCCTTACACTGCCCCTAAAAACTTTTGAACCACAAGGCTTGAGGGACAAATATCATGGTTCTCCAGTCAGCAGACATTTCTATGTACCTGTCCCTGTTGTTTTTAAGAATTTTCTCACCAAACCTTTCATCCTTTCCTACTCGGTAAGGTTTGGTGGTCCACACCCCCTTCTCCACCAGCTCTCCTCGCACATAAAAGTAATTGGCCTGTTGCTTTGGGAAGATTTCTGATCCCTATCCCTGGCCTTGCATCCCTATAGAACCCAAATAAGGGCGAGATAACCCCTGATTCCCAGTGTAGGAGGAAAGTAGGTCAGTGCTACTGTCTGGCCAAGTCTCATGGATGGTGGTTAGGGCCTGACTATAGAAAACTGTTGATTATTGCCCACAAGCAATATATGCATGACCCGTGTTCTAAGCCAGTTCATAGAATCTTGGGCCCTCTCACTGTTTTCTCCTATTGAGAAAAACTCATCGGATTAGGTGCCTGGGACCTGGTTTGGTGTGGAGGTGATTCAGACCTTGATTGTGCCTAGAGGGTCTTTCAGTGGGCTTATTGATTTGAGGCCACCCTTTGGGGAAAGTTTTCCTGCTCAGGAATATAGCTTCAATATGGGTCTTCTTGTATATCACTGTATTTCTATCCTAGAAACTGCTATGTACAAAGCAGTGTTTTTTTTGGAGGTAGGGTGGGGTGAGGGAGAAAGCTTTGTCCTATTCCAACTCTACTTGCCTCAGATATGAGGTCAACTTCCCTTGAAATATTTTGCTTACTATCCTACAGGCAGTTTCAGGGGCCCTAGAATCTTCTCAGAATCAGAGTATGTGCCCATAGGTTAGTCAGCTATGACCATGCAGTATTCCCAGCCTTCCCCCTCCTCCCCCACCATCTGCTTCCTCTGAATATACCAGATTGGCTGTACACCAGGATGTTCCGGGAATCCCCAGGAGAGCAACAGAATGTGATGGACCCAAATATGATGCCTCACTCACTCATTCCAGGATGTACAAACTGTAACTGTCAGGACACTCCTTATAGCTAATTAAAATTCTTCTAGTTACATCTATTTTGTTACATCTTATCTATTTTCAGTGTCATCCAAAAGGCAAAAATAAACCCTCTGGTACCACTGTTCTTCCCTCCCTCCCCCATGGCTTCCAGAGAAGAATTTTTTAAAATCTAGCTTTTCTCAGTGCCTTAATTGTGGTGTTAAAATGTCAAATGTGGCCCCTCTAGCACTTCCTAGCACTACCTAGGTAATGAGGTGGCCACAGTGGCTCCTCTGGTAGCCCACTGCACTCTCCATGGTACTGAAGGGATGACCATTTGTTTTAACTCCTCTTGGGGTCCAGAAGTCTTGTGACTCAGAACTACAAAACTTTCTAACTGGAAGGAACCATCTATATAAATTTGTTCAATCCCCTTATTTTACAGATGAGTAAGCTGGGATGTTAAGTGATTTACTGAAGGTTGCATGGCTTTTAATGGTCTGATTGGGCCCACAATAGCCTTGTACCCTTCGGTCTTATTCTACTTATTCTACACTTTCATGATACCACTCAGTGAGCCTGGCTAGACTCTTGGTCCCAGGAAGGGAATTTTTTTTTTTTTTTTTTTTTTTTGAGAATCCAGAAGATGAGGGTGGATGCACTAATTTGGAGCTACAGAAATACAAATATTAAAAGTGTGGTGGAGATTGTTTAGTGACCCTTGGACAAGGACACTTTAATTAACCTCTTGTTAATAAAATTCCCTTAATCCTGATTCCACATGTAACAGGTACCTGCTGGCTCATGGAGTCTTTTTTAAAAAAAATTTATTTAAACATGTGTGTGTGTATATATATATATATATATATATATATATATATATATATATGATTTTAGAGAAGAAGGGAGAGGGAGAAAGAGAGATAGAAACATCAATGATGAGAGAGAATTATTGATTGGCTGCCTCCTGCACTCCCACACTGGGGATCAAGCACACAACCTTGGCATTCGACCTGAACAGGAATCAAACCATGACCTCCTGGTTCATAGGTCAGTGCTCAACCACTGAGCCATGCTGGCCAAGGGAGTCATTTTTTATAATCTTTTCATTTTTTAAAATTCTCACCTGAGGATATTTTTCCATTGATTTTCAGAGAGAGTGAAAGAGAGAGGGAAAGACAGGGAGGAATATCGATGTGAGAGAAACATCGATTGGTTGCCTCCTGCACACACCCTGACCGGGCTGGGGAGGAGTCTGCAACTGAGGTCTGTACCCTTGACCAGAATCGAACCTGGGACCCTTCGGTCCACAGGCCTACACTCTATCCACTGAGCCAAAGCAGCTAGGGTCATTTTTTATTTAATTTTATTTTTTATTTATTGATTTTAGAGAGAAACATGGATTTGTTGTTCCACTCATTTATGCACTCACTGGTTGATTCGTTTTTGTTGTTGTTAATCTTACTGAAAGATAGTTCTTCCATTGATTTTAGAGAGAGTGGAAGGGAGTGGGGAGGGCAAGAGAGGAGAAAGAGAGAAAGAAAGAAACATTGATATGAGAGAGTCACATCAATTGGTTGCCTCCCGCATGCACCCCAACTGGGGTGGGAAACCTGCAACCTAGATATGTGCCCTTGATCAGAATTGAACCTGGAATCCTTCAGTTCATGGGCCAGTGCTCTAACCACTGAGTCATGCTGCCAGGACCCATTCATGGAGTCTTATCACATCCAGTAAATATCAAAAATTAAAGAAACTTGGACCTTCAGAGCTTTTCTTTGCTGATAAGCAGGGCTGACTGACTTCTGGCCCAATTTTCTTCCATTCAAGATCCTTAAGCAAAGTAATGCTTGAGTCTTTTTCTTGCTTAGTAACCCATTTCATGCCTATTGTAAGAAAGTTCTTTATATATCAAATATTCTTTCTATTTCAGGGGAAAAAATTGATTAAGTCCACATTTGTCTAGCCTTGACCAGATAAAATTATATTATATAAGCAGGAAGGTATACTGACTGACTTCTGGTCAGCCTCCCAGGCCTGTTTCCATGAATCTTAATTCTGGGATGGCTTCTATGTCTTAATGCTAACCTCCTCTGCAGCTTATAATCAGGAGCCAGCCCCCCACCCCCACCACCAATCCTCTTCCTCTCAGTTCTCTTCTTCCTCAGAACTGGACCTCTGCACATCCCAGGCCCAGGGAATTTTAGCCTGGAGAATTTTAACCCTTTTCTGCTCAGAGCATGTGCTGAGCCCCTATCTGTGCAGATGGCCCAGCCCCGCCCCCCGTCCCTCACTCCAGCCTCTTGAGCTCAGAGCCAGTGTAATCCTCCTCTTGTGTGAGCGAGCCTCTCCCCTGCAGAGAGGAGAAAAGCCTGCTTCGGAACAGCCCTGGACAAAGGGGCTGAGATGCCCCCAGCAAACTGCAGGTTCCAAGGTTTGAAACACGGGAATGAATCCTATCCGGTATTTGCAGTTTTTAGCCCCTTCCCCAGGCCAGCAGCGCCCCTTAACTTCCACTCCTCCCCCAACTCTTTCTTCATTCCCTCTCCTTTTGGCTCTCTCCCCCTTCGTGCCCCTCCCCCCCCTGTCTGTCTCCAGACTGCTGCTGCTGGGAGGTGTTTCTCTCCCATGCATGAATGAGTCTCTGTAATGAATGGAAATGAATGGATCAGGAATCCAGGCAGCGGGAGGGAGGATGAGGGGGAAAGACAGAAAGACAGGGTAAGAGCAAAGGAAGGACTGTGGAGTCTGGAAGGATGTTTGGCTGGCTGGTCAGTTAGGTATCGGAGAGCAACTGTTCCCACTTGGTTAACTGTGGAGCATGGCAAGCCACCCCATTTGCTCATCAAGCTGCACACCCCAATCTAAACCAGAGAGGGCTATACTGTGATGGTCTCCCTCACCACCAGGGGGGGGGGTGGTGATGGTGGTGGTAGTTGTAGTTGTCCTGGACCAGGCATTTAGAACGTATTTGGGGGAAGAAATCTACGTTCTCAGGAAGCTTGGGCATTGGCAAATCAAGGAGTACACGTTCTGGAGACAGCAACCGCCTCCTGCCTCAGGATGCAAGGAGGGAGAAGGGTTTCAGGAATACAGGGTGCTAAGAGTATCGAGTTGGGAGTGACTATTTCCACTGCTGAAAATCAGGACTTATCTTTTCCTCCAAATCTCTCTCTTTTGCTTTAGCTCTTCAGTACCTGTTGCCTTCACTAGCAGCTTTTCCTC